>NC_092051.1:117719855-117892584 GCF_003086295.3 Arachis hypogaea | reverse complement strand
AGTGGTAGAGTTTCCACATTACACACCCATGCTTTTTTCAAAGTCCAGAGAGCATTCTTTAGTCAAGAGCTTCTGTTTCGTACAAGAGTCTATGGGATTTCATCCTCTTTCTTATTGTTTCTTTTTTCTTCAAGTTTCTGTAATCAAGAATTCAATAATCAAAGTAACATTAATCTTAATAGAATCATGCTATTCAACAAGAATTCTTAGTGAATCAAATGAAATGATGAAGGAAAAACACTAAAATGCAGATGTATCACAACACCAAACTTAATACCCTTGCTTGTCCTCAAGCAAAAAGAGAACAGAAAAGCGAAGAATTGCATTAGATGGAGTAAGGTTAAACCCCTCTTGAAGTTCTTGCCTTTCTAGGGAGTGGGTTTCGCACCCATGCGATTGTCTTGAATTCTCTTTATCCTTACTTAGTCTTGCACTCCTAGAAATGGAGGATCCTTGAGAGTTAAGGCTCGGATAATATTATGAGATCCTTCTTTTAAGCATTTTGTTGATCCTTGAATCCTTGTTTTTTGTAACCAGAGAGCTTTTTTGGGTTGGCAACTCTAGATACTCCATTCTCTAGGCAACTCTTGATTCTGGGCATTCGATCGGTAATCTTGAGCCAGTTGGCTCAAGTTACCGGATGATAAGGCACCCCTCGGATCTAATTACCCCGAGCCACACCTTGTTATGTTCGCACCAAAAGCATATAGTTAAAGATTTAAGTTCCCTGCTATCGATGTCTAGAGCCTCTTTGGGCTTCTAAATGCTTTGTCTAAAGGAAATTCTTAATGGTGGATTTTCAATCGGTAATTCCGAACTAGTTAGTCAAGTTATTGGGTGATGAAACCACCCCTCAGATCTAATCGCCCGAGCCCTATCTTGAACAATCACACCACGAAAAACATAGTTGGGCTCTTTAACCATTAATGTTCAGAGTTTTGCAACCTTTGATCTTTATCTGATTGCTTTCTTTGTTCTGTTTCTTTCTTTGCTATTTCTTTTCTCTCTTTCTTTTTCATTTTTAGTTCAAATTCAAAGATCCTTTCTTTTAGTAGAGATCTCATAATACTTCCCTAAGCCTCATGCTCATAAGGAATTGTCCTCCTTTTCATACAATATCATCATTTTTTTGCTTAATCCATGGTAACCACAAGTGTACACTACCACTTTCATGAAGAACTTTATTTATAACATTTGACTTTCTTCCATCTAAGCACTTTCTCATGTAATTAGAGTATTAGGAGGACATCACAAGTATTAACTTAAGTGATAAGTAGAGGATGACAAAACATAAAAAAAAATGCCAAAACAAAAAAGCAAATCAAACAGATTATAAAGACATAAAAAAGATGGAGAATGAGAGTAGTAAAAGGAAACTTGACAACTTCTTTCATTATTGTTGCCTCCATCATCATTTTCTCATCATCATTATCCTCTTGTGCTTTCTTGTTTCCAAATTTTCAGTACAGAGTGCTCAACTTTGTTTTGGTTCCAAAGGTCACGTAACATAGTTTTCTGTCCCTCCAATACTTGTGTTCTTTGTTTACTTTTTGAGCTCTTGTTGCACCACTATTTTATGGTGTATTTTATGCTGAATTGAGTGAATTTTATCCATTATTCTCACATTTATTCAATGAAATGTCATGGTTTCATGATTTTCTCCTAATTTGTGCTTAAGAGTGAAAACATACTTTTTAGGCCTTTAATTTGCTAATTTTAATTTACCTTTGATTTCACTAGATGCCTTGATGTGTTTGTTAGTGAATTCAGGTTGAAAATGCCAGGAATAGATCAAAGGAGTGAAGAGAAAAGCATGCAAAGTGGAGAATTCATGGAAAATCAAAGATTGGGAGTGCATGCATTAACGCGCACGCGTAACAGACGCGCACGCGTGGATATGAAGTCGCATGGCGATGCGTACGCATGACATGACGCGTACGCATGGGAAGTAAAAATGCCAAGTGACGCGTACGCGTGACCCATGCATACGCGTCGCAGCTCGCACGTGACCTAATTAAAGTAAAAACACTGGGGGCGATTTTTGAGCTTCCCAGGACCAAATCCAACTGATTCCAGAGACTATTTCATGCAGAATTGAGGATTGGACAAGGGGGAGAGCACAGAGTTTAGTTTTCATCATGCTTTATTAGTTTCTAGAGAGAGAAGCTCTCTCTTCTCTCTAGAATTAGGTTAGATGTAGATTAGGATTTCTTAGATCTAGGTTTAATTCATGCTTTGATTTACTTTTCCTTTCTAATTTCTTGTTCCTCTACCTTTACTTCCTAGTTTAGTATTTCATTCCTTGTATTTGTTTACTTTGTTGTTGATGCACTCTTGTTTCCTTTATTCTCCTTTAATGCAATTTATGTTTGATTTCTTTTATTATTGATTTGAGTTGTTGTTGTTAATTTCTTTGCAATTGGTAGTTGTAGATTTACATTTCTTGCAATTTTATCTTACTTTCCTTTTATGCCTTCCAAGTGTTTGACAAAATGCTTGGAAGGATGTTAGAGTAGATTTTTGTGTTCTTGACTTGGGATGGTAACTTAGGTGAACTTGAGTTACTAATGTCTAAGTGCTTGATAATTGGTGTCCATTGACTCTAGGTTCCACTAAGTTAATTAGTGAGGTGGCTAGGACTTATGGATTAGGATTGATGTAGCTCATTTGACTTTCCTTCACTTGTTAGAGGATGACTTAATGGGATTGATCCTTTCAATTATCATGTTGTGGTTAGTAACAAGGATAAAGATCCTTAACCATCAACCCTTGCCAAGATCCTTTTATCATTTGAGTTTCATTTTCTTTCTTGTCATTTATGTTTCTTGTCCTTTATTCAAAACCCCAAAAATACTTGTCCCATAACCAATAACGTGAACACTTCCCTGCAATTCCTTAAGAGACGACCCGAGGTTTGAATACTTCGATTATTTTATTGGATTTGTACTTGGGACAAACAAATTTTTTATTGAGGATTGTTTGTTGGTTTAGAAACTATACTTGCAACGAGATTTTCTTTATGAAATTCTTTACCGACAATTTTTCTCTTTCCTATAAACATTGGATACTTTTTCAATACCAGGTAGAGTTGGGTGTGCTTGACTTTGAGCCCAAGTAAATAGTTCATCTTGGCATGCATATTCAATCTCCAAGAATTTTCAGCTTCATACCGAGTCTCAGAAAGTGCTTGGTAATCTTGAAACTCTTTGTGATGTGCCTTATGCAAGGCTTTGAAGTCTTGAAATTCTTTGTAATGAGCTTCTTACATGGCTTTATGCTCCTGGAACTCTCTCATAAAGCGTGCTTGTTGTGCTGAGAGTTCTTGTATTGTGGAATATACTTGTTGCCACTCTACCTCTTGTTGTGGAGGAGTTGAAGAATGTTGATATGGTTCACCTTGATCTTGAGGGATTTGGTATGAAGGTGGAGGAAGTTGTAGCATCTCCTCTTCTTGGGCCTCTTGGTCTTCCTCTTGAACTCCCTGGACTTCGCTTCTTGGGCTCTTTGAGGGGGTTGTGCCTTTACTTTCTCCATTGATTTCTTAGAGATTGGGTGCCCTAGTGATATCGGAATATCATTCTCTATGAAAGCACCGGCCGCTTCACAGAGGTGATAGATGATACTAGGAATTCCAGTGGAGATCTTAAACTTGGTTTAGAGGTAAAAATGATATATCTCATTTGGAATAAGCTTGTTGACTCTCACCTCTTGACCGATCATGATACAGTGAATCATAATAGCTCTAGCAGTGGTAATCTCATATCAGTTGCTTGTAGGTGAGATAGAGCGGTGGATAAACTCCATCCAACCCCTTGCCATGGGCTTGAGCTCACTCCTTCTTTAGTGAAGTGCTTTACCCGATGCTCCCATGATCCATTGTGCACCCGGTAAGGCGATATCTTGGATAACTTCCTTAAACATTGGATCATTCTTTGTCCTCTCTGTGTATGTTACGTCTGAATATGATGAGGTTAAAATTCTCAACCTACGGACCCTCCGGGTGCTTTCCGAACTAAAATCGATTTTCTTGTCTCTAACAAGGCTCTTCTAGTTCAGGGGTCTTGCCTTATGTGTCTGTACATTGGTGGGTCATGCATTTCATAGAATTCTTGTATTAAAAGTTGTCCCACCTTTGGAATAGGATCGCTGAGGACTTACCATCTTCTCATCCCAATTTAGTCCATAATCTCAGGGTACTCCCCCCTTTTTAAATGAATGGTCTTTCAGAAATGATCTTCTTGCCACACATAGAAGTATAAAATAGATTTTTATGAAAGCTTGAAAGGAACCTTGTTGAATCATATGAAGCTGTCACTGGTTCTTTTCCTTTTCTTTTATTGGAAAAAGAAAATTTGTTGGGGGCCTTTATATTTGATGTAGCTTGCTAGATCAAAACCAACACTAAACTTCAAAGGTTTTCTTATCCCCAAGCAAAGAAAAGAGATAAAAAATGGAAATTAAAGAAGAAAAGTGGAATGATATGTAAAAAAAAAATTGCTTCGGTGATAAAGAGATGGAGTGAGGTAGGATGAATGAAAGAAGTGGAGAAGGTGGTATTATAGGGAAGGAGAGGTTAAAATGGATGGTAGGGATTAAAATGATACATCCAAGGATGCATGGAGGTGGGGTGTGAAGCTTTAAAGAGAAATGAGACAAACTTTGTAAGGATAATGGTGTTGGTGAATATAAGCCTAGGGAAAAGGAGGGCCAATGCATGTGGAATGTAACAAACCAAGGTAGCTACATTTAAGGCTTTGTCCAAGAGTGTAGAGGCATGCTTGGCATTATTGAAAAGAAGGACTTGAAGGTTGAAGTCTCTAAGATCCAAGCATGCAAAAGGAGAACCAATGCATGTGCCTTGTTCAGAAGAACAGTGATGATGGAGAGCTTGTAGAGATTTAGATTCCCTGAGTAGTAACAGACAATTACATCGAAAACAAATTCAAATGATAATCAAAGCGGAAAAACAATTTTAAAAAGGAGGTAAGAAATAATGCATGAAGTAGAGTAATAATAAGAGCTAGTTATGGCATAGTCATTGCATGCATGAGTAAAGGCCACCACACCAAACTTAGGTTTGGTTGTGGTGTGTGACATATACAACTAATATGGCATGGCATAAAAAGGGGCAAGAAAAGTGTGTCCTAGGGGATGTCACAAAGTGGACGTGGGGCGCCACTATTTGTACGTTGCATGCAAGAGAAATAAGTGTCCCTGGGAGAGCATTGGGACTTGGCGTGGTGCGTGAGGAGTTTCACATGGTATACAAGAGAAAGAAGTGCCTCTAGGAGAGCATTCTGATGCATTGCGTGGTACATGAGCAATTTCACGTTGGACGTGAAACTCAAGGCATGCATACGCATGGGTGATGCATACGCATGTTTTCCCATGGTGCTATAATTGTGCGTACACATGATCTATGCGTACGCACATAGCATGCATACACATGACCTCCCCTTATCCGTTGGACGTGGTTTTCCTCACATTATATGCAGGGGCAACAAAGCACTCCTGGGAGTGTGAAATGCATTCACGTTGTCAAAAAGCTTAAAATTAAAATAAAATTACCTAATCTGAGCAACAAGATGAACCATCAGTTGTCCAAACTCGAACAATCACCGGCAACGATGCCAAAAACTTGGTGTGGGAAATCATGATCGTTCATTCCTTGGTAATGGCGCTGAAAACTTATACGCACGTTCATAATATTAGTTCTTTGTCACAACTTCGCACAACTAACCAGCAAGTGCACTGGGTCGTCCAAGTAATAAACCTTACGTGAGTAAGGGTCGATCCCACGGAGATTGTCGGCTTGAAGCAAGCTATGGTCACTTTGTAAATCTCAGTCAGGCGGATTCAATTGGTTATGGTGAATTGATAATTAAAATATAAAATAGGATAGAGATACTTATGTAATTCATTGGTGAGAATTTCAGATAAGCGTATGGAGTTGCTTTGTTCCTTCTGAATCTCCACTTTCCTACTGTCTTCATCCAATCCTTCATACTCCTTTCCATGGAAAGCTTTATGTAGGCATCACCATTGTCAATGGCTACTTCCCGTCCTCTCAGTGAAAATGGTCCAAAATGCGCTGTCACCACACGGCTAATCATCTGTCGGTTCTCGATCATATTGGAATAGGATTCAGTAATCCTTTTGCGTCTGTCACTACGCCCAACACTCGCGAGTTTGAAGCTCGTCACAGCCATCCCTTCCCAGATCCTACTCGGAATACCATAGACAAGGTTTAGACTTTTCGGATCTTAAGAATGACCGCCAATAATTCTAGCCTATACCACGAAGACTCTGATCGTAGATCAGGAGGCTAAAAGATACGCATTCAAGCTTGTTTGCATGTAGAACGGAAGTGTTTGTCAGGCACGCGTTCATAAGTGAGAATGAAGATGAGCGTCACATAATCATCACATTCATCATGTTCTTGTGTGTGAATGAATATCTTAGAGAAGAAAGAGGCTTAAATTGAATAGAAAAACAGTAGTACTTTGCATTAATTCATGAGGAACAGCAGAGCTCCACACCTTAATCTATGGTGTGTAAAAACTCTACCATTGAAAATACATAAGAACAAGGTCCAGGCATGGCCGAATGGCCAGCCTCCAAGGTCTAAGATAGCATAAAACTAATCAAACATCCCCCTCTAACATGATAGTAAAAATTTCTATTTATACTAAACTAGTTACTAAGGTTACAGAAATGAGTAAATGATGCAAAAATTTACTTCCGGGCCCACTTGGTGTGTGCTTGGGCTGAGCGTTGAAGCTTTCACGTACAGAGGTATTTCTTGGAGTTAAACACCAGTTTATAACCTATTTCTGGCGTTTAACTCTGCTTTGCAACCTGTTTCTGGCGTTTAACTCCAGAATAGGGCAGAGAGTTGGTGTTGAACGCCAGTTTGCGTCATCTAAACTCGGGCAAAGTATGGACTATTATATATTGCTGGAAAGCCCTGGATGTCGACTTTTCAACGCAATTGAGAGCGCGCCATTTGGACTCGTGTAGCTTCAGAAAATCCACTTTGAGTGCAGGGAGGTCAGAATCCAACAGCATCTGCAGTCCTTCTTCAGCCTCTGAATCTGATTTTTGCTCAAGTCCCTCAATTTCAGCCAGAAATTACCTGAAATCATAGAAAAACACACAAACTCATACTAAAGTCCAGAAATGTGATTTTTATTTAAAAACTAATAAAAATATACTAAAAACTAATCAAATCATACTGAAAACTATGTAAAAACAATGCCAAAAAGCGTATAAATTATCCGCTCATCACTAATGCGATTCATGGGGTTTGGGATCGTTAGAGTTTATGAAGTTTGCTTTGTTTCGACGTATAATCTTTACTCGTGCTACAGGAATTCGTGCCATCTCGTCGTTTATTGTTCTTTACTTTGAATTTCCTCGTTAGCATGTGATTTGCTTATTTCCCAACCCTACCTTATTGTTCTTGTGTACCTTTGCTTGCTTGTAAATATAATTGCCTACCTCACTCTTTTCGAATATTATCTTTGACATTGTCTGTACTTCTCTTTGTATCCTATTTTCTTTAATTTGAGTTTGAACTTATTTTATTATAACAATTTGAACTCTTAGAAATTAATTTATTAGAAATAATTGGATTGATTTTTATAAATACTTTAAGTTTAAGTTAGTTAATATTTATGTACAATTTTTATTATAATTAGTTAGTTCATTTAAATTGAAACTAAAGTTCTAGTGATGGAAAAATAATAAAAGGGTGTATGATTTAAATAGATAATAAAGAAAATCAGGTCCGTGACGATCATGATGTGCCAGAAGTTGGTTCGTTACACCAATAAGCTATGTGCTCTAGCTCCATTGGCAAGTGACAAGCCTTGTCGTAGATGAGTTGATAAGGCGACATCCCAATTGGGGTATTGAAGGTTGTACAGTAAGCCCAGAGAGCATCATCAATCTTCTTAGCCCAATCCTTCGTTGAGGTTCCCACAGTCTTCTCAAAGATTCTCTTGAGTTCTCTATTGGAGACTTCCACTTGGAAGCTTGTTTGAGGATGATAAGGGGTGGCCACATTATGCTTAACACCATATCTCAAGAGAAGTGCATCTAACTGTTTATTACAAAAGTGGCTGCCGCCATCACTGATCAAGGTTTGTGGGACACCAAACCTACTAAAGATATACTTCTTGAGGAAGCTCATCATTGGTGGCCAAAGGTGCAGCTTCTACCCATTTAGACACATAGTCAACTGCCACCAAAATGTAATTATTGGAGTAGGAAGAAGGAAACGGTCTCATAAAGTCTATACCCTAAACATCAAACAATTCTACCTCCAATATTGGATTCAAAAGTAGTTCATTCTTCTTAGGCAAGCTCCCAGCTCTTTGACAAGAGTCACAATTTATCACAAACTTCCTTGCATCCTTGAAGAGTGTGGGCCAGTAAAACCCACATTGCAGGACCTTAGTTGCTGTCCTTTCTCCACCAAAATGCCCACCATACTTAGAACCATGGCAATGACAGAGAATTGGTGGAGTTTATTCCTCTGAAACACATTTTTGGATTATTCCGTCGAACACCTCTTGAACAAATATGGATCATCTCAAAGGAAGTATCGTGCATCATGATGTAGCTTTTTTATTTGTTGCCTAGTAAGTTCCTTTGGTATTATCTTTCCGGCCTTATAATTGGCTATGTCCGCAAACCAGAGTGTCTCGTGAATTACAAATAGATGCTCATCAGGAACTCTTCATGGAGGAGAAGTGGAGGTTCTTGAGCTTTCACAGGTTCAATCCGAGAAGGGTGGTCTGCTACTTGATTCTCAGAACCCCTCCTATCTCTGATTTCAATGTTAAACTCTTGAAGGAGAAGCACCCACCTAATCAATCTTTGTTTAGAATCCTGCTTAGTTATAAGGTACTTAAGAGCAGAGTGATCAGTGTAAACAATAACCTTTGAACTAACTAGATAGGATCTAAATTTGTCAAATGCTTATACCACAGCTAGTAACTCCTTCTCAGTAGTTGTATAATTCCTTTGATCATCATTGAGTACCCTGCTTGCATAGTATATAACATGCAAAAGTTTATCTTACCTTTGTCCCAAAACAGCTCCAATTGTAACATCACTTGTATTACACATCAATTCAAATGGTGATGTCCAATTAGGAAGAGCAATAATGAGTCCAGAGACAAGCTTGGCCTTAAGAGTTTCAAAGGCATGCAAGCATTCATCATCAAAGTGAAAAGGAGCATTAGCAATTAGAAGATTTCTTAATGGCTTTGCTATTTTGGAAAAATCTTTAATGAATCTTCTATAGAAGCTGGCTTCCGACAGCTTCATAACCTCCTTCTGAACTACCTCCTTATTAAGCCTCCTTTGTGCTTGCACTAATAGTTTAGCATCTTCTTCAAGCAAAATTTTATGCATACACATTGCAAGACTTATCCCTTTTAGATCACCAATGGTCCAACCAAGAGCTGTTTTGTGTTCCCTTAATACCTTGATTAATACCTCTTCCTCACAAGTGTTCAAGGAGGAATTGATGATCACATAATATGTATCTGCCTTTTCAAGGAAAGCATATTTTAAAGAGGAAGGCAGGAGCTTTAATTCAAGCTTTGGTGGCCCTTCTTCCTTTGAAGGAATGTATAATGCTTCCTTGGGTGGTAAACTCTATTCAATTTTACCCACTTCAACTTCAACCGAGGACTCAAGTAACTCATTAAGCTCTTCTTCCTCTAATGCTTCTTGCACCAACGGATCAATGATATCAATTTTCATGCAATCCTCATAATCATTAGGATGTAGTAGGGCTTTAAATACATTGAGCACAATTTATTCATCATTCACCCTCAATGTTAACTCACATTTTTGAACATTAATTAAGGCTCTTCCAATAGTAAGGAAAGGTCTCCCTAATATAATAGAGGCATTGGCATCTTCCTCTATATCTAATATAACAAAATTCTCAAGAAAGATGAAAGTTTTCACCTTCACTAGTAAATTCTCCACAACACCTAATGGAAATTTAAGAGAACGGTCAGCAAGTTGCAAAGAAATTCTAATAGCTTTTACCTCTTCAATTTGTAACTTTCACATCAGGGATAGTGGCATGAGGTTTATACTAGCTCAAGATCACACAAGGCTTATTCAACAGTCACCTCTCCAATGGTACAAGGAATCACAAAACTCCCAAGATCCTTCAATTTTTCAGGGAGGTTTTTTTGAATTATGGCACTACATGATGCACGGAAACTTGTCTCTCAACAATTTCCCTCGGCAAGTATACCGAATTGTCGTCAACTAAAAACTCACAATAGAGTGAGGTCGAATCCCACAGGGATTGATTGGTCAATCAACTTTAATTAGAGGAACATTCTAGTTGAGCTAAGCAGAAATTGATTTGAGAATTGCAGGAAATTAAATGGCAGAAAAGTAAATGGCAGAAAATGTAAATGCTGGAAATAAAGATCTGAATATAAATGACGGAAAGTAAAGTGCAGAATCTTAAATGGGGAATGGGGAATTTAGCATGAAAGTAAATTGCAGAAATTAAAGAGAATGGGTAAGATTAGAAATGGGGGATTCATTGGGCTTAGGAGATGTTGCATTCTCCGGATCAAGTTCATTTTCATCTCTTCCTCAATCAATGCATTCACTGATCTCCTTGACAATCTTAAGTGATTGAATTCCAATTTCTTGGTAATTCAATCTCTCAAATCTTGATCAATAGCCAATTCCTTGGTCTAATTGCTCATGAGAAAAGATGAAGTATGGTCACTGATTGTACCACATATATTTCCAAATCAAAGTATTGGGAGAATTATATGTCACCATATCCGCCCAACCCCCAATTTGGTCCAACATGAGAAAGCATTTCTAGCTTGATCCCTTCATTCCTCTTCCAAGGTTCCGAAGAGATCCAAGTATGAATAGCTTCTTTTCCAAGATAACTACCCAATTGGATGAAGATTGAAAGCTTTCTAGTAAAATCAAGAGAAAAGAAAGAAGAAGAATAATAAAAACTATTATTAATCCATCAAATTACAACAGAGCTCCCTAACCCAATGAAAAGGGTTTAGTTGTTCATGGCTCTGGGAATGGAAAACAAAGATGGAGAATGCATTCTGAAAGTAAAACTAGAAGTTGCAGAGAAAGTAAAATTATACAGAGTGTAGTCCTCTCAATCCAAAAGCTTCTCTCTAGTTCAAAACTACTCCTATATATACTACTCTTCTGATCTTCCAGTTAGCTCTTCAAGTCTTGGATATGGGCCTTTGGATCTTGAGTTGAAGCAGTTTGGAATCCTCAGTGGGCTCAGCTTTACTTGTAGAGAAAGTGTGAAGTAGGCATAGACTTTGGCTAGGACGTTAGTGGCGTTAACGTTAAGTGAAAATGTGGGTTCGAGAACATTAGTGACGATCACCTTTTGCACTAACGTTCCTAGCCCAAGATGAGTTACGTTAACTTCAACGTTAGTGGCACTAACGTGACCACTAACGTTGCCTCTTGGTCCATCGTGAGCGTTATTGGCATTTACCTTTGCCAATAACGTTGCCATTAGCCCCTTTTTCTCACGTTAGAGTCCACGTTAGTATAACTAACGTGGCTCTTAACGTGGGCATGCCTTAGCCTCGAGAGCGTTAGTGACACTTACCTTTGTCACTAACGCTCCAAACGCCCCTTCTCACGTTAGTGCCCCACGTTAATTGTCTTAACGTGGCCACTAATGTGGTGGTGATTGCCATCTCCAACGTTAGTGACAAAGGTGAGTGTCACTAACGTTGGCTCATCAATTCTTTCCTCCACGTTAGCTTCCACGTTAATGCACTTAACGTGGTAACTAATGTGGCTCATAGTGGCTTAGTCCAACATTAGTGACAAAAGTGAGTGTCACTAACGTTGGCAATTCCTTGCTCCTTCCACGTTAGAGTTCACGTTAACCAAGTTAACGTGGCTCTTAACGTAGCCAATATGGGCTTAGTCCAACATTAGTGACAAAGGTGAGTATCATTAACGTTGGCATTATCTTCCTCTTCCACGTTAGAGTTCACGTTAACTGAGTTAACGTGACTCTTAACGTGGCCAATTTCCCTTTTGGAGCGTTAGTGGCACTTACTTTTACCACTAACGCTTGGAGCTTCCTTTTCTTCCACGTTAACTACCACGTTAATGTAGTTAACGTGGTAATTAACGTGGGCTATGATGGCTTCGAAGACGTTATTGGCGATTACTTTTCTCATTAACGTTGCAAGCTAGCTCCCATTCCACATTAGTGGTCACGTTAGTTAGACTAACGTGGCTTTTCCTTGCTTCCTTTGTCCTGAAATCAAGCAAATAAAGTGCATCAAAGCTCTAATCCAAGTTATGAGTCATGCATCATCTAATTTGTCATTAAATTCATGCATAATTCTCATGAAATCATATAAAATTCACAATGTTTGCTTGAATCAAGATGTAAGTGTAATTCTATCCAAAACTTGCTTATTTCCTAAGAAAATGCATAAAACTACCCTAAAACAGTAAAGAAAAGGTCAGTGAGACTGGCCAAAATGCCCTGGCATCACAACACTCTTTTGTAAGCACCACTGTAAGCACTAATGTTTCATTCTCCCTCTAATTTCTTTTCTTGGAAATCAACTCATTCATAAACTTTACATACAAAGGTATTTGTTCAAGAGCTTTAGCAAAACAAATGTTTATTTGTAACTTCTTGAAAACTTCCAGGAACTTAAAACATTGATGATCCTTAACTTTCTTTTCCAATCTTTGAGGGAATGGAATTCTTGACTTATATTCTGGCACTTGGATCTTTTATTTTGGTGCATCCTTTAAGGCTTGAATTGGTTGCTGTGGAGTGGTAGTGGTCACGTGCTCTTCTTGAATATTGTTGTCCTCTGGAGCTTCTTTTCTTTGTTTGGCAGTGTGAGTTTCTTCGTTGTCCTCTTTTTCCTAATACTTTTTTACTTCTCAAACTAATAGCTTTGCACTTCTTCTTTGGAGTTTGGGATTATGTCACTTGGGAATGTTTGAGTGGGTTTGGCTAATTGTTGAGCAATCTGACCCACTTGCACCTCTAAATTTCTAATTGAAGAACATTAATTTGGAAGTTGGCCCTTGTCTCCTCCATAAATGTGACTATGGCATTGGATAGTTTCTCTAAGGCAAGTTAAAACTTGGAAATCTTCTGAGAGTCTTGAGATGGTTGTGTGGGGGGCGGTTGTTGATTATGAAAGTTGTTTTGAGAGTTGAGAGGGTGATTATTGTGTTGATGGGAGTTGAAGGTAGTATGTTGGGGTTGAAAGTGATTTTGTTGATGGTTGTTGTTGAAATTATTGGATCTCTGACCTTGATTTCCCCAAAAAAAAAATGGGTGATTTCTCCATCCAAGATTATAGGTCTTAGAGAATGGATCATTTTAAGGTAGCCTTGAAGGATTACCCATGTAATTCACTTGCTCCAGGGAAGATTATCCATACTCCATGCCTTCACTTTAAAGTAGTCCATTACTCATACCATAGGAATTCTCTTGAGAACTCACAGTTGAAACTTGCATTCCTCCTAGGTGTTGAGTAATTGCATTGATTTGTTGGGACATGATTTTATTCTGAGCTAAAATGGTATGCAAAGCATCTAATTCCATGACTCCTTTCTTTATTGATCTTTCAGAGGAATGAAGGTATTGATTGTTGGCTACCATTTCAATCAACTCTAGTACTTCATTAGTAGTCTTCTTCATATGCAGAGATCCTTCAGCTGAATTATCCAATGAAATCCATGAGGTAGGGGTGATCCCATCATAGAATATCTGGAGTTGGACCCAGTCTGCAAACATGTCCAGAGGGCACTTTCTGAGCATCTCTTTGTACGTCTCCCAAGCTTCATAGAGGGATTCTTCTTCGTGCTGTCTGAAGGTTTGAACGTCTGTTTTGAGCTTAGTTAACCTCTGAGGCAGAAAAAACTTGTTTAAGAACTTAGTGACCAAGTCCTCCCATGTAGTTATGCTTTCCTTGCACTGATTATCTAGCCACTAATTAGCTCGATCCTTTACAGCGAAAGGGAAGAGCAACAATCGACAAACCTCAGTCGGGACACCATTTATCTTGATAGTGTCACAGATTTGCAAGAAGTTAGAGATAAACAAATTAGAATCTTCTTGCAGGCTCCCATTAAACTAACAATTTTGTTGAACCAATGTAACAAGCCAAGGTTTCAGTTCAAAATTATTGGCATCGACAGTAGGTGTCACAATGCTACTTCTACAACTCCCTGGATTGGGGGTAGTGAAAGATCCAAGGGTCCTCCTAGGTGGAAGAGCATTAGCATTGTTGTTTGCATTTTCTGCCATGTTGTGTTCAGATTCTTCTTCAACTACTTCTTCAATCTCTTCGTCAACTCCTTGATCTCTAGCTTGTTTTCTTTGCCGCCAAAGAATCCTTTCTATCTCAGCATCATAGTGAAGAGGCTCTTTATCCCTGTTATTTTGTATAGACACAAAGTCAACAAGGAAATCAAATTGGAACTCCCTTCACAGTGATGAAGAAAATTCCAATGGGGGAAAATTAAACAAAAGCAGTAAATGAATAAAAGCTAAAAAGGTCTAATCTAGGTAATCAATTGATTGGTAGTTTTTTAACCATGATTAATCTCCGGCTACGGCGCCAAAAACTTGATGCGGATTTTACAACCACAAACTACCGACAAGTGCACCAGGTTGTACCAAGTAATAAACTCACGGTGAGTGAGTGTTGATCCCACGAGAATTAACGGATTAAGCAAGCAATGGCCAATCGATTAATCTAGTCAGACAATCAAAATTAGGTTTTTGAAAAGCTTGAATATAAATAGCAATGTAACAAAAGCAAACAGTGAGTATTAAAAAGTAATATAATTAAAAAAGTTAAGCTTTTAGAGATGTTGAGATGTCCGGATCAATAATTTTCACTTTCCACCTTGAATATGCAAAGATATTTCCTTGAAAAATCATTAGTAATTAAATCTCAAACCTTTAGTAATTGAATTTCTCTTTAACCTAATCAATCGCTAATTCCTTAGTCAATTACTTAAGAAAAAGGTTAAGCACATTTACTGGTTCATAAGCCACACAATTCATAAGAATATCCCCTAGTTGATTTGATGTCACTTATCAAGTCTAGTTTCAAAATTTAAGAGTTGTGAGAATTGGTTTTCAAGCTTAATTCAATTAATCAACTTTGCAAGAAGTTAAAAGAATTCAAGTCAGAGAAGAATTGTTTTCCAACACATTCAAGCCCCTTTTTTATGAAGAACGAAAATATTTTCTTAAGAAGATATCAATGCATAAATCAAAGGTAGAAAAAGCTAGAATATTAATTCATGGACTCAACAGAGCTCCTAACCTTAACCAAGAAAAATTAGTTGCTTATGTTCTTCAGAGAAATCCTAGAATTAGGAAAAGTAAAAAGTTCCAAAGAAGGAGGAGCCGGCAGTGACTTCTCCCCTTATATACTAAACCTAAAAACAAGTTTCAAATTCAAACCTAAAATAGAATCAAAACTAAAATAGAATCAAACCTTTCTTCATAAATATTTTCTTCTCCGCAAAGATCTTCCCTCTTTTTGTTTGTCAATCCTCAATTAATGCTATCATTAGTGGGCCTTTGATTAACCACCCAAGTGCTAAAGAATTGGAGATAGAGTGGCTTTGTTTGAGGTTCCCGGAGGGTGTCCATAATCTCACGTCCCACGTGAAGGATCAACGTGCAACTTGATGCCCATTCTTGATTCACTTTGCTCTCTGTCTCATATACGTTGCATGTGAAAAGTCCTACGTGGTACGTGGTCTTGATTCCCTTCGATTTCTATCTCTGTTTGCTCTATAACATTGCATGTAGAAAAATTCACGTCCCACGTGAACCAGGAATTGTGCGTACGCATGTTAGATGAGTACGCATGACGGCCCAAAATCCTTTTATTGTGTGTACGCATGCACCATGCGTATGCATGATAGCTTACATACCACGTGAAAGCTTTCACGTCTCACATTGCCCTTGGTGTCTCAATATTTTGCTCTCTGTTTGGTTCTGGCGTATAATGAGCGGATAATTTATACGCTTTTTGGCATTGTTTTTAGTATGATTTAGTTGGTTTTTAGTATATTTTTATTAGTTTTTAATTAAAAATCACATTTCTGGACTTTACTATGAGTTTGTGTGTTTTTATGTGATTTCAGAAATTTTCTGGCTGAAATTGAGGGAGCTGAGCAAAAATCTGATTCAGGCTGAAAAAGGACTGCTGATGCTGTTGGATTCTGACCTCCCTGCACTCAAAGTGGATTTTCTGGAGCAACAGAACTCCAAATGGCGCGCTCTCATATGCGTTGGAAAGTAGACATACAGGGCTTTCCAGCAATATATAATAGTCTATACTTTGCTCAAGGATAGATGACGTAAACTGGCGTTCAACGCCAGTTCCATGTTGCAGTCTGGCGTCCAGCGCCAGAAACAAGTTACAAGTTGGAGTTCAACGCCAGAAATAGGTTACAACCTGGCGTTGAACGCCCAAAACAGCCCAGGCACGTGAGAAGCTTAAGTCTCAGCCTCAGCACACACCAAGTGGGCCCCAGAAGTGGATTTCTGCACCATCTATCATAGTTTGTTTATTTTCTGTAAACCTAGGTTACTAGTTTAGTATTTAAACAACTTTTAGAGGTTTATTTCGCACCTCATGACATTTTTATCTGAACTTTGTACTCTTTGACGGCATGAGTCTCTAAACTCCATTGTTGGGGGGTGAGGAGCTCTGCTGTGTTTCGATGAATTAATGCAACTATTTATGTTTTCTATTCAAACACGCTTGTTTTCTATCTAAGATGTCCATTCGCACTTCAATATGATGGATGTGATGATCCGTGACAGTCATCACCATTCTCAACCTATGAACGCGTGCCTGACAACCACCTCCATTCTACTTTCGATTGAATAAATATCTCTTGGATTCCTTAATCAGAATCTTCGTGGTATAAGCTAGAATCCATTGGCAGCATTCTTGAGAATTCGGAAAGTCTAAACCTTGTCTGTGGTATTCCGAGTAGGATTCAGGGATTGAATGACTGTGACGAGCTTCAAATTCGCGAGTGTTGGGCGTAGTGATAGACGCAAAAGGATCAATGGATCCTATTCTGACATGATCGAGAACCGACAGATGATTAGCCGTGCGGTGACAGCGCACTTGGACCTTTTTCACTAAGAGGACGGATGGTAGCCATTGACAACGGTGATCCACCAACACACAGCTTGCCATAGGAGGAACATTGCGTGCGTGAAGAAGAAGACAGGGAGAAAGCAGAGATTCAGAAGACAAAGCATCTCCAAAACTCCAACATATTCTCCATTACTGCATACCAAATATTTATTTTATGTTCCCTTGTTCATTTGCAAGTCAACTGATAATTATAATTGACCTCCTAACTGAGATTTACAAGATAACCAGAGATTGCTTCAAACCAACAATCTCCGTGGGATTCGACCCTTACTCACGTAAGGTATTACTTGGACGACCCAGTGCACTTGCTGGTTAGTGGTACGAATTGTGAAAAGTGTGATTCACAATTTGTGCACCAAGTTTTTGGCGCCGTTGCCGGGGATTGTTCGAGTTTGAACAACTAAAGGTTTATTTTGTTGCTTAGATTAGGAATAAATTATTTTGTTGCTATAGAGTCATCAAATCTGAGTCCTTTAATTTATTTTCAAAAAAAAAATTCTTCAAAAATATTATTTTTCTTTATTAAATTTTAATTTTTTTTGTGAGTTTAGTGTCATGTTTTAAGTTTGGTGTCAACTGCATTCTTATCTTTTTCTCTTAAATTTTCGAATTTGTGTTCTTTATTCTTCCTTGATCTTCAAGTTGTTCTTGTTTATTTTTCTTGTTTGATCTTTGGTTTTTCTTGTTCTGTGTCTTTTCTTGTTTTACTTGTGCTTTCTCAAAACATTAGTTTTCAAAAATTTATTTTTAGTTATTAAAAATACCTCTTTAAAACAAGTGTTACATTTACTGCTTAATTGGCTAGAGCGTTAGTTTATGTTCTTGGTGATTGGGTATCTTCTTTTTAAAATCTTTTTCAAAAATAATTTTTCTTTGATTGAATCTTGTGCCAAACATTAAGTTTGGTGTTTTCTTGTTAATCTTTTTATAATTTTCGAAAATTTTATTGAAGTTTTCTAAAAATTTTAAGTTTGGTGTTCTTTCTGTTGTTCTTGTTGTTCTTGTGAATCTTCAAAGTGTTCTTGAGTCTTCTTTGTGTTTAGATCTTAAAATTTTTAAGTTTGGTGTTCCTTGGTGTTCTCCCTCCAAAATTTTTGAAAACAAGGAGCATTAGATCTAAAAATTTTAAGTCTTGTGTCTTTTGTGTGTTTTTTTTCTTTCATCATTAAATTCAAAAATATCTTTTCTCTTTATTTTAAGTAATTTTCGAAATTTTCCATCAAAAATTCAGATTTTTATTTTAAAACTTTTTGTTTCATCTTATCTTAGTTTTAAAATTTCAAAAAATCATATCTTTTTCAAAATCTTATCTTATCTTATTCCAAATTAAAAATTTAATATTCAAATTTCAAATTTCAAATTTCAAAATTTCAAATTTCAAAATTTCAAATATCAAAATTTAATTTTCAAAATTTAATTTTCAAACTTAAAAATCAAATCTTTTCAAAATTTAAATCTCTTTCAAATCCTTATCTTATATTGTTGACTTTTTCAAAATTCAAAATTCAAATTTTCAAATTTAAAATTTAAATTTTAAAACTTCCTAACTACTTTCTCTCTCTTCATTTTTTGAAAATCGTCACCCACATCTTTTTAATTAATTAATTTAGTTTTCAATTTTCTTTTATTTCTTTTTCTTCTAATTTTCGAAATTATACTCAATTTTTCATTTATTTTATTTTATTTTATTTTAATTTCGATTGTCAAAAAAAAAATTAATTTGTAATCCGCATCATCTCCCTTTTTCCATCATGGACATAAGTGGAAATGAACAGTCCAGAAGGACTCTGGGGTCATATGCTAACCCCACTACTGCTTCATATGGGAGTAGTATCTGTATACCCTCCATCGGAGTCAGTAGCTTTGAGTTGAATCCTTAGCTCATTATCATGGTGCAGCAGAGTTGCCAGTATTCCGGTCTTCCACAGGAAGAACCTACAGAGTTTCTGGCACAGTTTTTACAAATTGCTGACACAGTACATGATAAGAAAGTAGATCAGGATATCTACAGATTATTACTGTTTCCATTTGCTATAAAAGATCAAGCTAAGAGGTGGTTAAATAACCAACCTAAAGCTAGCATAAGGACATGGAAACAGCTGACAGAAAAATTCCTGAATCAATACTTCCCTCCAAAATGGATGACACAGCTAAGACTGGACATCCAAGGCTTTAAACAAGGAGATAATGAATCTCTTTATGATGCCTGGGAGGGATACAAAGAGATGCTAAGAAAATGCCCCTCTGAAATGTTTTCAGAATGGGTGCAGTTAGACATCTTCTATTATGGGCTTACAGAGAAAGCTCAGATTTCTCTAGACCACTCAGCTGGTGGATCTATACATATGAGAAAAATAATTGAAGAAGCTCAAGAGCTCATTGATATAGTTTCCAGAAATCAGCATCTGTACCTAAGCAGTGAATCTTCCATGAAAGAAGAGGCTAAAACAGTAACTGTTGAACTCAGTCCTGCAGAACAAATTACAGAATTCAATCAGCAATTAGACTTTCTAACAAAACAGCTGGCCGAATTCAAGGAGATACTACAAGACACAAGAATGGCTAATCTGAATATGGAAGTACAGTTGAAGCAAACAGAACAGCAGTTATCAAAACAAATAACAGAAGAGTGCCAAGCAGTTCAATTAAGAAGTGGGAAAACATTAAATACCTCACTTCAAGGCAGCAGGAAGCCAAGAAATGAACAACCGGCTATCCAAAATCCCTCTGAGGACAATAAGAGCCAAGAGAGGAATAACTCTGGCGTTCAAACGCCAGAAACAGGCAAGGAGTTGGCGTCAAACGCCCAATGGAAGCTCAGTTCTGGCGTTCAAACGCCAGGAACAAGTAAGGAGTTGGCGTCCAACGCCACTCCAGCTTCCAACCCTGGCTTTCAAATGCCAGTGAGGGATCAGACACCTGCAAGTGCTGATAATAAATCCCTCAAGAAGGCTTCTCAACCTACCTATGTAGGAAATAAACCTGCAGCAACTAAGGTTGAGGAATACAAAGCCAAGATGCCTTATCCTCAAAAACTCTGCAAAGAGGAGCATGATAAGCAATTTGCTCGCTTTGCAGACTATCTCAGAACTTTTGAAATAAAGATTCCATTTGCAGAGGCACTTGAGCAAATACCCTCTTATGCCAAGTTCATGAAAGATATCTTGAGTCATAAGAAGGATTGGAGAGAAACTAAAAGAGTTCTCCTCACTGAAGAATGCAGTGCAGTCATTCTGAAAAGCTTCCCAGAAAAGCTTAAAGATCCCGGGAGCTTTATGATACCATGCATATTAGAGGGTAACTGCACCAAGACAGCTCTATGTGATCTGGGGGCAAGCATCAACCTAATCCCTGCATCCACTATCTGAAAGCTTGGCTTGACTGAAGAGGTCAAACCAACCCGGATCTGTCTTCAACTTGCTGATGGCTCCATTAAATACCCATCAGGCATAATTGAGGACATAATTGTCAAGGTTGGGCCATTTGCCTTCCCTACTGACTTTGTAGTGCTGGAAATGGAGGAGCACAAGAGTGCAACTCTCATTCTAGGAAGACCATTCCTAGCAACTGGACGAACCCTCATTAACGTCCAAAAAGGGGAGATAACCCTGAGAGTCAATGAGGATGAGTTTAACTTGAATGTTGTCAAAGCTATGCAACATCCAGACACATCAGACGACTGCCTGGGCGTTGATATTATTGACTCCCTGATGGAAGAGGTCCATATGACTGAGAGTCTCGAATCAGAGCTAGAGGACATTTTTAAAGATGTTCAACCTGATCTGGAGGAACCAGAGGAAATAAAAGAACCTTTGAAAACTCCTCAGGAAGAGGAGAAACCTCCTAAACTCGAGCTCAAACCACTACCACCATCGCTGAAATATGCATTTCTGGGAGAATGTGACACTTTTCCTGTAATCATAAGCTTTGCTTTAGGGCCACAGGAAGAGAAAGCACTAATTCAGGTGCTAAGGACACACAAGACAGCTCTTGGGTGGTCCATAAGTGATCTTAAGGGCATTAGCCCAGCCAGATACATGCACAAGATCCTATTGGAGGATGATGCTAAGCCAGTGGTTCAACGACAGAGGCGGCTAAATCCCGCCATGAAGGAGGTGGTGCAGAAAGAGGTCACTAAGTTACTAGAGGTTGGGATTATCTATCCTATTTCTGATAGCCCCTGGGTGAGCCCTGTCCATGTTGTCCCTAAGAAGGGAGGAATGACAGTGGTTCATAATGAAAAGAATGAACTGGTTCCTACAAGAACATTTACAGGGTGGCGTATGTGTATTGACTACAGAAGGCTCAATACAGCCACCAGGAAGGATCATTTTCCTTTACCATTCATAGACCAGATGCTAGAGAGACTAGCAGGTCATGAATATTACTGATTTTTGGATGGCTATTCAGGTTACAACCAAATTGCAGTAGATCCTCAGGACCAAGAGAAAACAGCATTCACATGTCCTTCTGGAGTGTTTGCCTACAGAAGGATGCCTTTTGGTCTGTGTAATGCACCTGCAACCTTTCAGAGGTGCATGCTCTCTATCTTCTCTGATATGGTAGAGAAGTTTCTGGAAGTCTTCATGGATGACTTTTCAGTATTTGGAGACTCATTCAGCTCCTGCCTTAACCATTTAGCACTTGTTCTGAAAAGATGCCAAGAGACTAACCTAGTTTTAAACTGGGAAAAATGTCACTTTATGGTGACTGAAGGGATTGTTCTCGGGCATAAAATTTTAAACAAGAGAATAGAGGTGGATCAAGCTAAAGTTGAAGTAATTGAAAAATTACCACCACCTGCCAATGTTAAGGCAATCAGAAGCTTTCTGGGGCATGCAGGATTCTATAGGAGGTTTATAAAGGATTTTTCAAAAATTGCAAAACCTCTGAGCAATCTGCTAGCTGCTGACACGCCATTTGTGTTTGACACAAAGTGTCTGCAGGCGTTTGAGACTCTGAAAGCTAAGCTAGTCACAGCACCAGTTATTTCTGCACCAGACTGGACATTACCATTCGAACTAATATGTGATGCCAGTGACCATACCATTGGTGCAGTATTGGGACAGAGGCATAACAAGCTTCTGTATGTCATTTATTATGCTAGCAGTGTTTTAAATGATGCCCAAAAAATTACACAACCACAGAAAAAGAATTACTTGCAGTGGTTTATGCCATTGACAAGTTTAGATCCTACTTAGTAGGATCAAAAGTGATTGTGTACACTGACCATGCTGCTCTTAAATATCTACTCACAAAGCAGGATTCAAAGCCCAGGCTCATAAGATGGGTATTGCTTCTGCAAGAGTTTGATATAGAAATAAGAGACAGAAAAGGGACAGAGAATCAAGTAGCTGATCACCTGTCCCGGATAGAACCAGTAGCAGGAGCATCCCTCCTACTGAGATCTCTGAAACCTTTCCGGATGAGCAATTGTTTGCTATTCAGGAAGCTCTGTGGTTTGCAGACATTGCAAACTATAAGACATAAGGTTCTCCTTCTGTAACCATGGAGAGGAAGCATGAAAGGCTTCTCTCACTACAGAGTCAACCAAAGCCCCCACAGTCAAACTCTAAGTTAGATGTTGGGAGGCCACAACTAAACTCTAACTTTGGTGTTGAACCCCCACATTCAAACTCTAAGTTTGGTGTTGGGAGGTCCCAACCTTGCTCTGATTATCTGTGAGGCTCCATGAGAGCTCACTGTCAAGCTATTGACATCAAAGAAGCGCTTGTTGGGAGGCAACCCAATGTTATTTAATTATATCTATTTATTTTCCATGGCTATTTTATGTTTTCTTTAGGTTGATGATCATGTGAAATCACAAAAATAAATGGAAAATCAAAAATAGAATGAAAAACAGCATGAAAAACAGCACACCCTGGAGGAAGATCATTCTGGCATTTAAACGGCAGAAACAAGCATCTATCTGGCGTTTAACGCCAGAAACAAGCACCAAGCTGGCGTTTAATGCCAGAAACAAGCATCAGTCTGGCGTTAAACGCCAACAGGCTACATTTGGGCGTTTAACGCCAGAAACAGGCAGCAGTCTAGCGTTAAACGCCAGGATTGCACAGTAAGGGCATTTTGTACGCCTAATTGGAGCAGGGATGCTAAATCCTTGACCCCACTGGATCTGCGGACCCCACAGGATCCCCACCTATCTCACCATTCAAATTCAAACCATTTCCCTCCCAAACCCATCCATTCACACACTTCCATCTCCTCCAGCTTCTCCACTTCTTTCTTTTTTTGCGCGAGGACGAGCAAACCTTTTAAGTTTGGTGTGGTAAAAGCATTGCTTTTGTTTTTCCATAATTCAGTGGTAGAGCAATTGACTGCAGATCAAAGAGCTATGAGGAAAGAGCAACAAAGGTAAGGAAGAGACATAAAGGAGCTCAAGAGCACCATTGGTTCTTCAAGAAGAGGAAGACGCCACCATCATTAAGGTGGACCCATTCCTTAATCTCCTTGTTCTTATTTTCCTATTTTTTGTTTACTATGCTTTATGTTTAATTATGTTTGTGTCTTTACTATATGATCACTAGTATCTAAGTGTCTATGTCTTAAAGATATGAATGTCCTATGAATCCATCACCTTTCTTAAATGAAAATTGTTTTCTGAAAAAGAAAAAGTACATGAATTTTGAATTTTAAAATAGTTTAATTATTTTGATGTGGTGGCAATACTTTTTGTTTTCTGAATGAATGCTTGAACAGTGCATATGTCTTTTGAATTTGTTGTTTATGAATGTTAAAATTGTTGGCTCTTGAAAGAATGATGAAAAAGGAGAAATGTTATTTGATAATCTGAAAAATCATAAAAATGATTCTTGAAGCAAGAAAAAGCAGTGAAGAACAAAGCTTGCAAAAAAAATGCGAAAAAAAAGAGAGCAAGAAAAAGAAAAAGCAAGCAGAAAAAGCCAAAAGCTCTTTAAACCAAAAGGCAAGAGCAAAAAAGCCAATAGCCCTTAAAACCAAAAGGCAAGGGTAATAAAAAGGATCCAAGGCTTTGAGCATCAGTGGATAGGAGGGCCAAAAGGAATAAAATCCTAACCTTAGCGGCTAAACCAAGCTGTCCCTAACCATGTGCTTGTGACGTGAAGGTGTCAAGTGAAAACTTGAGACTGAGCGGTTAAAGTTGAGGTCCAAAGAAAAAAACAGAGTGTGCTTAAGAACCCTGGACACCTCTAATTGGGGACTTTAGCAAAGCTGAGTCACAATCTGAAAAGGTTCACCCAGTTATGTGTCTGTGGCATGTATGTATCCGGTGGTAATACCGGAAAACAGAGTGCTTAGGGCCACGGCCAAGACTCATAAAGTAGCTGTGTTCAAGAATCAACATACTGAACTAGGAGAATCATAACACTATCTAATTTCTGAGTTCCTATAGATGCCAATCATTCTAAACTTCAAAGGATAAAGTGAGATGCCAAAACTGTTCAGAAGCAAAAAGCTAATAGCCCTGCTCATCTAATTAACACTGATCTTCATAGATGTTTTTGGAATTTATTGTATATTCTCTTCTTTTTATCCTACTTTGTTTTTAGTTGCATGGGGACAAGCAACAATTTAAGTTTGTTGTTGTGATGAGCGGATAATTTATACGCTTTTTGGCATTGTTTTTACTTAGTTTTTAGTATGATTTAGTTGGTTTTTAGTATATTTTTATTAGTTTTTAATTAAAAATCACATTTCTGGACTTTACTATGAGTTTGTGTGTTTTTCGGTGATTTCAGGTATTTTCTGGCTGAAATTGAGGGAGCTGAGCAAAAATCTGATTCAGGCTGAAAAAGGACTGCTAATGATGTTGGATTCTAACCTCCCTGCACTCAAAGTAAACTTTATGGAGCTACAAAACTTCAAATGGCACGCTCTCATATGCGTTGGAAAGTAGACATCCAGGGCTTTCCAGCAATATATAATAGTCCATACTTTGCTCAAGGATAGACAACGTAAACTGGCGTTCAACGCCAATTCCATGTTGTAGTCTGGCGTCCAGCGCCAGAAACAAGTTATAAGTTGGAGTTCAACGCCAGAAACAGGTTACAACCTAGCGTTGAACGCCCAAAACAGCCCAGGCACGTGATAAGCTTAAGTCTCAGCCTCAGCACACACCAAGTGGGCCCCAGAAGTGGATTTCTGCACCATCTATCATAGTTTGTTCATTTTCTGTAAACCTAGGTTACTAGTTTAGTATTTAAACAACTTTTAGAGGTTTATTTCGCACCTCATGACATTTTTATCTAAACTTTGTACTCTTTGACGGCATGAGTCTCTAAACTCCATTGTTGGGGGGTGAAGAGCTCTGCTGTGTTTCGATGAATTAATGCAACTATTTCTGTTTTCTATTCAAACACGCTTGTTTCTATCTAAGATATCCATTCGCACTTCAATATGATGGATGTGATGATTCGTGACAGTCATCACCATTCTCAACCTATGAACGCGTACCTGACAACCACCTCCGTTCTACTTTCGATTGAATGAATATCTCTTGGATTCCTTAATCAGAATCTTCGTGGTATAAGCTAGAATCCATTGGCAGCATTCTTGAGAATCCGGAAAGTCTAAACCTTGTCTGTGGTATTCCGAGTAGGATTCAGGGATTGAATGACTGTGATGAGCTTCAACCTCGCGAGTGTTAGGCGTAGTGACAGACGCAAAAGGATCAATGGATCCTATTCTGACATGATCAAGAATCGACATATGATTAGCCGTGCGGTGACAGCGCACCTGGACCTTTTTCACTGAGAGGACGGATGGTAGCCATTGACAACGGTGATCCACCAACACACAGCTTGCCATAGGAGGAATATTGCGTGCGTGAAGAAGAAGACAGGGAGAAAGCAGAGATTCAGAAGACAAAGCATCTCCAAAACTCCAACATATTCTCCATTACTGCATACCAAGTATTTATTTTATGTTCCCTTGTTCATTTGCAAGTCAACTGATAATTATAATTGACCTCCTAACTGAGATTTACAAGATAACCAGAGATTGCTTCAAACCAACAATCTCTGTGGGATTCGACCCTTACTCACGTAAGGTATTACTTGGACGACCCAGTGCACTTGCTGGTTAGTGGTACGAATTGTGAAAAGTGTGATTCACAATTCGTGCACCAGCGTACCACGGCTATGATTCTACGTCCCACGTGAAGGTGAAGTCATGAGTACGCATGATAGATGCGTACGCATGATAGGAAAATTATCTATATTTGTGCGTACACGTTACATGTGTATGCCTGGATCCATTTTATTCTCCAACGTGATACGCCTTATTTTCCACGTTGCATGCCCATTGTTTTTCTATTCTGTTCAGAGAGCATTCTATTTAGTACAGAAAGCTTCCTGTTTGGTGATTTCTATCATCTTTTCTTTTCTGTTTCTTGCTGTTTTCCTTCTAAAATTTTCTGTAATCAATGAATTCAACTAAATCAAAGTAATGCTCATCTTAACCATGAAATAATTACTTATTCAACTAGAATTATTAGTAAATCGAATGAAATCTTGAAGGAAAAACACTAAAAATGTGGATGCATCACGGTATATACTAAGTAAACTAACAAAACTTTAAAAAGTTATTAAATTAAACTCATATATATCAATAATATTTGTAATTGATATGCTAATAAAATAGTAAATATACTGCACATTATCACTACTATTTTAGTTTAAAATATTTTTACATTCAGCAGTATGGGCTAAAGGTAAGTATTCCAATAATTAAAAGGATAAATAGATATTGTTTATTTCTACCATAAGCAATGGCGAAACTTAAAGAAATTTTTTGGGGCACAAAACATTCTAACATAAAAATTATATAATAATATTTATATTAAAATAAAATTTATAAATATAATTATTTTTAAATTTTTTATGTGTTCGTATTTTTTATAGTTTTTCTTGCATTATTTTTATATTTTAATAGAGTTAACTATAATTTTTTTTATCTAAACAATTGATTTGAGTTACTTTTTTTTTATAATATTTTTTAAATACTTTTAAGAAAATTCAAATAAAGAGAAAAAAACTAAAGAACAAGAAAACACCACTCAAAGATGAGCAAAGGCAAGTGTTCCGAGGGTTACCTGAAACTGAAGGTCGATCTCGGATGAGATCTGCTATGGTGGCCGGAGCTGTCGTGTCCGACTTGTTGGATCTGGTGCTGCTGCTGATCCTTGATCACCGGAGGGCAATGGTACCTGCAAGAGACTCCGATGCTTAAGTTAGCATGGGATTTAAGCAGGTTTTTTGTGTAGAATCAGAGTATGAGTTATACCTGGGTGCTCCAGTGTATTTATAGTAGCGGGGAGTGACCTTTCTTCGAGATAAGTTAGTTATCTTATCTTATCTCTGAGTGAAGTCATCTTATCTTTGAGGGGAACCGCCTTTATCTTTCAAGGCTTTGGCTGTCTTTAGATTGGGCTGTGTCCCTTCGTTTGGGCCTGCTTGGGCTTCTTATGGCGATTTGGCCAAACTCTTTAAAGAAGAGGTCGGGGGACCTGACCTGAGGAGGTCGGTCGCTTTTTGTCTTCAGTTAACCCGGGTCACATAGCTCGACGCAGGGTATGAACAGTGCCCCTGCTTGAGCTCGGTCTTTCATTTGAGGTCGTGTTTTTTATACTTCGACCCCTTTTGGGGAAGTTGTGCTCGAGCATTTTGCCTTTTATCGATCTCTTGTTTATTTGTATAGCCCGACTTGTAGGCTTTTGAACTCTGGTTTTTTTTGTAACTTTTAATGTGGTAGACTCTCTTGACTTTAGTTGCTTCTATGCAACTTTATAAGTAGAAAAAACAAAACACTTTGAACTCTTGAGGCCGTCTTTCAGGTGGCCTTCTGAGTCTTTAATGATAGCTGTGTTTCTCTTGATATGTTGATCGTACTTTTGCAACCTTTGCAAATCTTTATAGAGAGTTGGTACTTTGTTGTCCGACCTCTTTTTGATCATTTCTTGTTTTGTCCACTTTCTGCTTGGTCGAGGTGATCCTTGGGGCTAACTTGTCCGACAACTTTTTAGTGTTCTCGTAGAACCTTTTTAGTTAGTCTGAACAATTTTGATAGCCTTGTCGTGGAGTCGTGGCTTTTTGGGCGAAGCTGTGTCCCTTTTAGCGCACGCTTTTTGAGCCTTTGCGAGGTGTCTTTGTCCCTTTTTAGTGATCCTTTCGTTGGTCCGACTTCTCCCGTCGGTCCTTCTTAAGTTATTTCTAGTAGTCCATTTTTAGTCAGACCTCGTCAGGCCGCTTTTTATGGATTAATTTTTATAACTTCTTGCATTAATCTGTCTTTATCGCTTTCACCTTGCCGACTTTTTTGTAATCGGGTGATGAATTTGGTTTTCATCTTGCCGACCTCTTTGTAATCGGGCGATGAATTTGGTTTTCACCTTGCCAACCTCTTTGTAATCGGGCGATGAATTTGGTTTTTACCCTGCCAACCTCTTTGTAATCGGGTGATAAATTTTTGCGCTCAGATTAATGCGTCTTGGTAGGAAACTTTTTAGGGAATCTAAAAAACTTTATTCAAATAGAAAATAGGAATATAGACAAGAATATATACCTATGAGCACTTACCCTTCTAAGTCAGGCAATTTTGTAGATTTTGGCCTGGCGCCTCATTAAAAAACCCTTTCAGGAAAAAGAGTGCACATTGGCCTAAGATCTTTATTACTTTCTAACTATAGTACCTTCTTAGGTTACAGGCATGCCATGACCTTGGTAGTCCTCGCCCCTCGAGGTCGAACACTTTGTAGTAGCCTTTTCCAAGTACCTCTATAACTCGGTAAGGTCCTTTCCAGTTAGCTGCTAGCTTCCCTTCTCCTGATCGACCTGCTCCGATATCATTTCGGATCAAGATAAGATCGTTGTTGGCAAAACTTCGCTGGACTACCTTCGGATTATACCTTGAAGCCATTCGACGCTTTAGTGCTTCTTCTCTAATCCGAGCTCTTTCTCGGAATTCTGGAAGTAGGTCGAGCTCTTCCTTTTGCCTTTAGGAGTTGGCCTCTTTGTTGTAGAGGATCATTCTGGGAGATCCCTCTTCTATCTCCACTGGGATCATTGCCTCCACTCTGTAAGCGAGTCGGAAGGGTGATTCTCCTGTGGTGGAGTGCGGAGTTGTCCGATATGCCCATAGGACTTGTGGGAGCTCTTCGACCCAAGCTCCCTTTGCATCCTGTAGTCTCCATTTTAACCCATCTAGTATGACTTTGTTGGTAGCTTCTGCCTGTCCGTTGGCTTGTGGGTGTTCTACGGATGTGAATTGGTGCTTTATTTTCAAGTAAGCTATCAAGTTCCTGAAACCTGTGTCAGTGAATTGGGTGCCATTATCTGTGGTGATGGAGTAAGGGACCCCGAACCTTGTAATAATGTTCCTATATAGAAATTTTTGACTTCTTTGAGCGATGGCATTAGCTAGGGGCTCTGCCTCAATTCATTTTGTGAAATAGTCTATCCCTACAATGAGGAACTTAACTTGTCCCGACCCCTGGGGAAAGGGTCCGAGGAGGTCGAGCCCCCATTTTGTGAATGGCCAGGGTGATGTAACACTGATGAGCTCCTCTGGTGGAGCGGTATGGAAATTAGCATGCTTCTGATATGGTGGGCACATTTTGACGAACTCGGTTGCTTCTTTTTGCAAAGTTGGCTAGAAGAACCCTGCTCGGAGTACCTTTTTGGAAAGAGCTCGTGCCCCCAAGTGGTTGCCACACATGCCGCTGTGTACTTCTTCTAGGACTTCCCTTGTATTGAAAGTCGGTACGCATTTTAAGAGGGGTGTTGAGATCCCTCTCCTATATAAGATGTCGCCCACTATAGTGTAGTACTGTGCTTCTCGTAATAGCTCTTTGCCTCCTTCTTATCTGTGGGGAGTGTCTCTGACTTGAGATAGTTGGTTATGGGGGCCATCCATCCTTGATCCTGATCTGATATGGTTAGGATCTTTTCTTCCTCCGAGATCGATGGGCTTTGCAATGTTTCCTGGATGAGGCTTCTGTTATTGCCCCCTGGTTTGGTGCTGGCTAGTTTTGAGAGTGCATCCGCCCGAGCATTCTGTTCACGAGGTATATGTTGGACCTCATATTCCCCAAATTGTCCGAGCTGTTTTCTAGTTTTGTCCAGATATTTCTTCATGGTAGGATCCTTAGCTTGGTAGCTCCCTTCTATTTGTGAGGTAACTACTTGTGAATCGCTGAAGATGGTAAGCTTTTGAACTCCTACCTCTTTAGCCAGCCTCAAACCAGCCAGTAATGCCTCATATTTGGCCTGATTATTTGAAGCAGAGAATTCGAACTTTAGCAAGAGTTCGATTTGGGTTCCCTGATCACTTTCTATTATCACACCTGCGCCACTCCTGGTTTTGTTTGAAGAGCCGTCCACGTAGAGATTCCATTTTATGGGAGTTTCCGGGGTATCAGTGTACTCGGCAATGAGGTCGGCCAGATACTGTGATTTGATAGCTGTCCGAGCTTCATATTGAAGATCGAACTCGGATAACTCGACTGCCCACTGCAGGATTCTTCCAACTAAGTCTGTCTTCTGTAGGATGCCTTTAATGGCCTGGTTGGTCCGAACCTTGATAGTGTGAGCTTGAAAGTACGGGCGAAATCGTCGAGAAGTGAGTATGAGAGCGTAGGCGAACTTTTCTATCTTTTGATAGTTTAGCTTGGCCCCTTGTAGAGCTTTGCTGATGAAGTAGATGGGTTGTTGCCCACTTTCGTCTTCTCTGACTAGTGCTGAGGCTATTACCCGATTTTTTACTGCGAGGTATAATATGAGTGCTTCTCCTTCCCGTGGTCAGGTAAGAATGGGTGGTTGCCCAAAGAATTTTTTGAAATCTTGGAAGGCTTGCTCGCACTCTGTGGTCCATTCAAGCCTCTTTCCTTTCCTTAATGTGGCGTAGAAGGGGAGAGATTTTATGGATGACCCGGCTAGAAACCTGGACAGGGCTGCCAGTCTTTCATTGAGCTGTTGTACCTCTGTGATGCAGGTCAGACTTTTCATGTCGAGTATAGCCCGATATTTATCTAGGTTCGCCTCAATTCCTCTTTGCGTGAGCATGAAGCCCAAGAATTTGCCAGCTTCTACCGCAAAGGTGCATTTTGCGGGATTAAGTCGCATACCATGCTTTATGATGGTGTCGAACACTTTGGTGAGGTCGGGCAATAAGGATTCCTCACTTTGTGTTTTTACCAACATATCATTTACGTAAACCTCCATTAGTTTCCCAATGTGGTCTGCAAAGACTTTGTTCATCAATCTTTGGTAGGTAGCTCCTGCATTTTTGAGCCCGAATGGTATGACGATATAGCAGTAATTTGCTTTTAGGTTATGAACGAGGTCTTTTCTTGGTCGGGTGGATACATCGGGATTTGATTGTATCCTGAATAAGCATCCATGAAAGAGAGATACTTGTATCCGGAAGAGGCATCCACTAGAGTGTCTATACTTGGGAGTGGGTAGGGATCTTTTGGGCAGGCTTTATTGAGATCGGTGTAGTCAGTGCACATCCACCACTTCCCATTTGACATTTTTACCAAGACAATGTTGGCTAGCCATAGTGGGTACTTGACCTCCCTTATGAATTTTGCCTCCAGAAATGCTTGTACCTGCTCTTCCACAGCTTAGGACCTTTTCGGTCCGAGCTTCCTACACTTCTGCTGCACTGGCCGAGATCCTGGGTATACCGCCAGTTTGTGGCACATTAGTTTGGGATCTATGCCCAGCATGTCTGTGGCCTTCCATGCAAAGAGGTCGGCGTTATCCTTTAGGAACTATATCAGAGGCTCCTTTAAGTCTCCCTTTAAGGTTGCCCCGACATTTGTTGTCTTATCCCGGGCATCGCCGATTTGGACTTCTTCAGTCTCACCTTCAGGTTGTGGACGATGTTCCTCGCGAGCTCGAACTCCCCCGAGTTCGATAATGTTGATTTCCTCTCCTTTGGGGTTGCCTTTAAGGTTCAGACTTTCATTGAAACAATGTCGCGCAATTTTTTTGTCTCCTTTTATCGTGGCGATTCCTTCTGGAGTTGGAAACTTCATGCACAGATGTGGAGTCGAGACCACTGCAGCGAGCTGGTTTAGTATTGTCCGACCTATTAGGGCGTTGTAAGCTGAGCTAACATCGACTACGATGTAATCTATGTTGAGTGTCCTTGATCGGGTTCCCTTTCCAAAGGTTGTATGTAGTGAAATATATCCAAGTGGTTGGATTGGAGTGTCTCCCAGTCCGAACAAGCTATTCGGATATGCTCTGAGCTCTTTATCTTGCAAACCTAGTTTGTCGAAGGCGGATTTAAATAAGATATCCGCGGAGCTTCCTTGGTTTACCAGTGTTCTGTGGAGATTAGCGTTGGCCAATATGAAAGTAATGACCATGGGATCATCATGCCCCGGGATGATGCCTGTTACATCTTCTTGGGTAAAGGTAATAGTGGGGTGGTCGGATGACCTCTCTCCTTCCCCGACATGATATACCTCTTTAAGGTGTCTTTTGCGAGATGATTTAGAGATCCCTCCTCCTGCAAATCCTCCATTTATCATGTGAACATGTCTCTCAAGAGTGTGGGGTGGTCATTCAACCCATCCGACCTATTCGTCCCTTCTACTTTTTCTTGGTTCATCCGCTTTGTTGGCTAAGTACCGATCTAGTCGCCCTTTTCTTGCCAATTTCTCTATGACATTCTTTAGGTCAAAGCACTCGTTAGTAGGATGTCCGTAAATTTGGTGGTATTCACAGTACTCTGTCCGACTTCCCCCTCCTCTTTTGTTTTTGATTGGGCAGAGTGGTGGGATCTTCTCAATATTGCATATTTCTCGGTAATCATCCACAAGAAACACCTGAAGAGGGGTGTAATTGTAATATTTTCTAGGCTTCTCACTGGGTTGATCTTATTTTTTCCTGGACTCTTTATCCTTGTCTCGAGAGTGGTAGGAGAATCCAGGTTTTGAGATTTCTCCTAGTCGAGAATTCTCCTCCATGTTAATATACTTTTCTGCCCGTTCTTGTACCTCGTTTAGAGATGTTGGATGCTTTTTTGATATGGAGTGGCTAAAGGATCCCTCTCACAGTCCATTAATGAGACCCATGATGGCTGCTTCTATTGGCAGACTTTGTATGTCCAGACACGCTTTGTTGAATCTTTCCATGTAGTTGCAAAGATTTTTCCGATCTCCTTGCTTGATCCCTAATAGGCTCGGGGCGTGTTTGGCTTTGTCCTTCTGGAACTTTAGCTTTCGTGATCTCTTTGGTGAAGGGATCTTGGTCCTTGTGGGAGCTGTCATCGTGACTGGACTGAACGGTTTTAGCTTTGAGATTAGCCTCAAGCTTTAGGAGCTTGTCTTCTAGCTCTCGGCGTCGCCTAGTTTCTCTCCGGAGGTCCCTCTCGGCTTCTCGTTGATGCTCGGCCTCTTTTTCGAGTGGTTTGAGACAATCCTGTTGAGCTTGTAGGGCATTCAAAATTTTTGTATTTGGCGAATGCTTATCTCCGTTTGGTTGAGATGTATCTTTCGGTGTGATGTTGATGAGAGGACTTTTGTGTGGTCTAGAATTCACAATAAATACTCGTTAAAAGTATAGTTTCTAAACCAATTAATAATCCTTTTATACAAAAATTTGTTTATCACAAGTACAAACCCCTAAATTTATAAACTGAAGCATTGAACCTCGGGTCGTTCTTCCTAGGAATTACAATAAAGTGTTCTTGTTATTGGTTATGAGTTATATTTTGGGGTTTTTGATGAGAAACATGAAAAGTAAATGACAAGGAAATTCAAATAACAAAAGGTCTTGGCAAGGGTTGGTGGTCAAGGATCTCTATCCTAATCACTAACCACAACATGAGAATTGGCAAGGACCAACCCCATTAAGTCATCCTCTAACTAATAAAGGAAAGTCAAATGAGCTATGTCAATCCAAGTCCATAAGTCCTAGTTCTCCACCAAGTCAATTAGTGAGATCTAGAGTTAATGGCTCACAATCATCAATTACTTGGACATTAGTAACTCAAGAGTTCCTAAGTTACCTTCCCAAGCCAAGAGGAACAAAATCTAACTCATATCTAGAAGAGGCATTTCAACAAACACATAGAAGGCAATAAAGGCAAACATTATTAATTGCAAGAATTAAAGGAATCTACAACTACAAAAGCAAGAGATTAACAATAGAAAAGGAAAACAATTATGAACAACAAAGAACTTACCAATTGCATTGAAGAAGAAATGTAGATCTACAAAAGAAAGTTCATAAGGTACAACTAACAATGCAAAGAAATTACAAGAGAAGTAGAATGCTACAATTACAAGAGAACAATTAAGGATGAAAGAGGAAAATTAAAAGAGAAGAAGATGAAGTAGATCTAGATCTAAACCTAATCTTAATTCTAATCATAGAGAGAAGTGAGAGCTTCTCTCTCTAAAACTAACTTTCCCTCCAAAAATTGAACTAAACTAAACTAATGTGTGAAAGTATGTTATTTCCCCTTCAATCCTTGGCTTAAATAGCATCAAAAATGAGTTGGATTGGGCCCACAAGGCTTCTAAAATCGCTGGCCACGAGTTGCATTAAGTGAATTGTGTGCAACCATCGGTGTGTACGCGTACCGTGCGCGTGCGTGCCCCTATCTGCAGTGCAACTATGACAAATCTTATATTATTTCGAAGCCCTGGATGTTAGCTTTCCAACGTAACTAGAACCGCATCATTTGGACCTCTGTAGCTCAAGTTATGGTCGATTAAGTGCAAAGAGGTCGGCTTGACAGCTTTTACGATTCCTTCATTTCTTCATGAGTTCTCCATTTTTACATGCTTTTCCTTCATTCCCTTGATCCAATCTTTGCCTCCTAAACCTGAAATTACTTAACAAACATATCAAGGCATCTAATGGAATCAAGATGAATTAAATTTAGCTATTCTAAGTCCTAAAAAGCATGTTTTCACTCTTAAGCACAATTAAAGGAGAAGTTATAAAACCATGCTATTTCATTGAATAAATATGAAAAAAGATGATAAAACCGTCTAAATTCAACACAAGATAAACCCTACAAATGGGGTTTATCAACCTCCCTACACTTAAACCAAGCATGTCATCATGCTTAAACCAAGAATGAAGCAAGGGGTATGACATTTATTCAATGCAAATAACCTAAATGCATCTATCTATTATGAATGCAACTAAATGCAAAATGATCTACCTACTTGGTTAAAAATAAATCAATCCTCCAAGAGTATGTATAAACGGATAGGGCTAAGGTCATATGACGACTCATGAATCCTACCAATTCAAGTATAAAAATGAAGTTCAAGTAGACTTGCAAGAAGAACGCTCATGAAAGCCGGGAATCAAGGAATTGAGCATCGAACCCTCACCGAAAGTGTTTGCACTCTAGTCGCTCAAGTGTGTAGGGTCAATTCTCTCAATTCTCTCCTAATCATGCTTTCCAAGATTTGTTTTTCATCTAACAATCAACAATTATTTCATGCATGCATACAAGTATCATGATGTCTTTTCTTTAGGTTGTAATGGGGCTAGGGTCAAGGTAGGATGCTTATTTGGTCAAGTGGACTTGAAATTTGAATCTTTGATAAGCTTAAACTTCCCACCTAACCTATATAGCAACCTATACAATTCTAAACAAAACTAACTACCCATTCTTCACTTTTTCACATACTCATGCATTTTTTTCTTGATCTCAACACATATGCATTGATTATTATTGAGCTTCACTGGGGCATTTTGTCCCCTTTTTATTACTTTTATTTTCTTTCTATTTTTTTTTTTTTTGATATCTACATACTTTTTTCTCTTTCTTTTTATTTTCTCATTTTTTTCTTTTTTTTTTTCAATAAAGTATATATAAAAGTGTCAATGCATATGGTTTTACATTTAATTAACACATGAGTATGGACCCAATTCCCAAAAATAGAAATACAAAATAAAAACACCCTTTTATCCCAACCAATATCCCAAATTTTCCCACACTTGAATGATACTCACACGCACTAGCCTAAGCTAATCAAAGATCCAAATTAAGGATATTTATTGTTTTTCGCTTTAAGGCTTGTAATGTGCTAAAATTAAGAACAAGTGGGTTAATCGTAGGCTCAAATTGGCTAACAATGGATGATAAGAGGTAAGGCTATTTGGGTAAGTGAGCTAATGAAAGAATGACCTCAATCATATAAATGCATGAATACACAAAATAATGGACATAAAGAATCAAACAAATCAAGGATCACAATCATAGAAAGAGAATAATGCACACAAGAAGGACAAATAAGTGGTTATAAGATGTAACCACATCATTAGGCTCAAATCTCACAAGCTTGTGTGTTCTTAGCTCAAAAATCATGTTCCAAAATAAATTCTTTCAAGCAAGTTCAACAAAATTTTTTTTTCAAATTGGTAGGGTGCCCTAAAATAATTTTCTTGGAAAAGAAATCATCATCCTAACCAAGTAGTCCTAATAAGAAAGAAGTGGTAAAAATATGTACAAATTCTAACTAGCATGCAACCTATCATGCAATGCATCAACTATCTAACATTGATGTTGAAAAAAGGAAATTGTTACCCATGGAGATCGGTCGAACGACCTCCCCACACTTGAAGATTGCACCGTCCTCGGTGCATGCAAAGAAGAGCAATGTGGATGGGTTGCTACAACTAATGAGCTCCTTCAAAAGGTTGTGCGGATGACTTGTTTGTTGCCCCCATTTAAAAGCTTTTCCTTTCCTTCTCAGTGGCCAACCTAGAAGGAGAGGAAAGAAGAATGACAATTAAGCATACAACAAGGATATCAAAATAAATAGAACATAGGCGGGGGCTAATGCCGAATAAGAGTAATGCTCTCTACTACATGGTAGCTACAACATGTAGATGAGAAAGCAATATAAGCTAATTGCATATCAACTAATACTTGATGCAAGAGTAAAGTCAAAGCATGAAGAGCATATTGAGCATCAAGTTCAAATAAGAAAAAGTGGATCATGAAGAACAATATGAGCTCATATCAATGCACAAGGGATACAAGAGTCATAAAAGATTAAGCATTGATTTAAAAGTTTCATCACCTATCAATATCAAACAAGTCAAGAGGCACCAAAATAATGCAAGAAATTCTCAACAATTGAGTAAGAGAATTCAACACCATTATTAAAATAAGAAACTCGAAAAAGAAAAAAAATAAAGAAGAAAAAAATAAAGTAAAAATAGGCTATAAAAACAAAATGAAAATGTAAAGAATAAAAGTATGCAAATGCAATGGACAAAAGAAAATGGAAGGTGAGAAAAAAACTCTTTTTTTTATTTACCGGCGCGGACGCGTCATGCACTCTTACGCGCCGATGTGCATTTTAGCCGAAGGGCGCGTACGCGCCAGGTGCGCGCATGCGTGGGTTAGGCTGGGCGCATAGTGTCAGCCCGAGGTTGGGCCAACTCTCTGGAAAATATACCAGGAGGGCAGGTGGCGCTATCGGGGCACGCACGTACAGCGTGCGTGCGCGCGCATTGTGTAATTAGCATCAAGGACGCGTACGCGCGGGTTAGTTTGTGCCTTAGGCCCAATATTTGCACAGTCCAGGATTAACTCTCGGGTTTTTTGGCTGGGGTGGAATTTTTGCACCCACGCGCACGCGCCATATATGCGTGCGCGTGGATGGTCGAAAATGCCGAAGGGCGCGTGAGCGCGCACGTGCAGATTGGTGCTCTGTTTTTCAAAATTTTCTATGTTCTTGCACCAAATCAAGCCTTCCAAACCTCCAAACAGCTACCAAAACACCCTAAAACCTTATTTAACATATTATACTAGCAAATATACTCAACTCACTAAACTAAACATGAAATTCAACTAATTCTATTAATATGTACAAAAGAGAAAAAAAATGAAAAGAGTTTACCATGGTGGGGTGTCTCCCACCTAGCACTTTTGTTTATTGTCCTTAAGTTGGACTTATGGGGGCTCCTCTCAAGGTGGCTTGTGCTTGAAGCCATCCTTGAACATCCACCAACGCTTGCATTTCCAATGAGCTCCATTCTTCAAGTTCAATTCTCCCAAGCTTTGATGGAGTTCTTCATAGACTATGGGCTCCCAAAGTTGATCCTCATGTATGCCGGGATCCCATATCTTGTTTCTACACCCATCTTTGAGTTGATTATCATTATTTCATGTGAGTGGTAGACAAGGTGAACTCTCAATGAAGTGACCAAACAACATCCTAGACCCAAGCAATCTAGTTCTACACCAACCCTTGCTATTAAGCTTTGGGCATGCAACCATCATGAGCTTTGATTTACATTGACAACCACTAACCATCTCCCTTTTGCTCTTAAAGCCACAAATATTTCTAAGTTGACCATCCATTTCAAGCAAACCATATTCAAGGGGAATAATAAAGCTTAAGTATAAGGAATTTACCCACTTGAATGAAAGAATGGATGGTGGTGGTTTGGGGAGAGGTATCTCCAATGTGCTTGTAAGCTCTACTCCCTTGTGTTCTTCTTTGACTACCTCCACCTCTTGACAACTTTCTTCAATTTTAACGCTTTGTTCATCAATTTCATCTAACTCTTCTCCATCACTCAAATCATAAATGGGAGGTTGAGAGAAATCTACCTCCACATTACTTTCTATCTCATTGGGAGAAGGTTCGTCAAATTCAAAGGATTCACCACCAAGAAGGTTGGATGCATGATCTTCATCTCCAAGGGAACTCAATTTTTGCTCCATTTCTTCCAAGTCTTCATTCAAAAATTGTTTTGGAGGTTGTGCACTCCCCTCCTCAACATCAAATTTAATCTTCTTGGAGAGGTTCTCTTCAACTCTAGGTTCCCAAGGAGGTTCCGCATCTCCTAAGTCTTCAACCACTTCTTCCTCTTCTTCAATGATCATAGGCTCCTCCAATTATTCTAACACAAAATAACATCTCTCATTTTCCACCGGAGTTTCCAATCTCTCCTTCATGCTATACTTTTTCAATTAGTTATCCACATGTGACCATGGGAGTGCTTTGATTGCTCAAGCATTGGGAGGCTAAAATGCTTACTACCTTGGTCAAGGTAGCCACAAATTCTAGTGTCTCCTTTTGCATTTCTTCTTGACCTTGAAGTATAAGGCTAAGGATTTCATCCATCGAGGATTGGGGTAGATAAGAGGGTTCAATGTCTTGGAGAAAGGGTTCATAATAGGAAGGTGGTTCTTCTTGGTAAGGGTATGGTGGTGTGTATTGAGGTGGTTCTTGGGAGTAGTAATCTTGGAATGGTGGTTCCATGTAGGGCTCATATGGTTCAAAAGAAGGTTGGTATGGTGGATATGGGTCAAGGTCATATGGAGGTGTTTGGTGGAAGGGGGCTTGTGAATATGGTTGATGTTCATGTTGAGGATATGACTCATAAGCATATGGTAGTGGTTCTTGAAAGTCACAAAGAGATTCACCATAGCCATTGGATTGATATGCATCATAGAATAGCTCTTGTTCATAGTGCATTGGTGGAGGTTGTTGCCATGAAGATTGATCATATGCATATGGCTCCTCCCACCTTTGATTATGCCATCTTTGATACACATCCTCATTGTAGTCCTTATTTCCTACAACATAGTTAGAACCAAACTCATAGCCAAAGTGAGAATTCATAATGAAAAAAGAAAATAAGGACAAAAGCTAATAAGAAGTAATGAAACAAAATCCTAAAACTAGCAAAAAAACTAACAAGCAAGCCAAAAATCAAGCTACCCACAATATTCACATATATACAATAACCAATAACATAACACCATTGCAACTCCCCGGCAACGGCGCCATTTTGATGAGAGTACTTTTGTGTGGTCTAGAATTCACAATAAATTCTCGTTGCAAGTATAGTTTCTAAACCAATCAATAATCCTTTTATACAAAAATTTGTTTGTCACAAGTACAAACCCCTAAATTTATAAACCGAAGTATTGAACCTCGAGTCGTTCTCCCTAGGAATTACAATAAAGTATTCTTGTTATTGGTTATGAGTTATATTTTAGGGTTTTTGATGAGAAACATGAAAAGTAAATGGCAAGGAAATTCAAATAACAAAAGGCCTTGGCAGGTGGTTGATGAGCGGATAATTTATACGCTTTTTGGCATTGTTTTTAGTATGTTTTTAGTAGGATCTAGTTACTTTTAGGGATGTTTTCATTAGTTTTTATGTTAAATTCACATTTCTGGACTTTACTATGAGTTTGTGTGTTTTTCTGTGATTTCAGGTATTTTCTGGCTGAAATTGAGGGACTTGAGCAAAAATCTGATTCAGAGGTTGAAGAAGGACTGCTGATGCTGTTGGATTCTGACCTCCCTGCACTCAAAGTGGATTTTCTGGAGATACAGAACTCGAAATGGCGCGCTTCCAATTGCGTTAGAAAGTAGACATCCAGGGCTTTCCAGCAATGTATAATAGTCCATACTTTGGCCAAGAATAGACGACGTAAACTGGCGTTCAACGCCAGCTTTCTACCCAAATCTGGCGTCCAGCGCCAGAAAAGGAGCCAAAACCAGAGTTGAACGCCCAAACTGGCACTAAAACTGGCGTTCAACCCCAAGGAGGACCTCTACACGTGCCACACTCAAGCTCAGCCCAAACACACACCAAGTGGGCCCCGGAAGTGGATTTATGCATCAATTACTTACTCATGTAAACCCTAGTGACTAGTTTATTATAAATAGGACCTTTTACTATTGTATTAGGCATCTTTGGTCTCAGTTGTAATCCATTGTTCACCTTAGGAGACTATTGATCACGTTTTAGGGGGCTGGCCATCTCGGCCATGCCTAGACCTTCACTTATGTATTTTCATACGGTAGAGTTTCTACACTCCATAGATTAAGGTGTGGAGCTCTGCTGTTCCTCAAAGATTAATGCAAGTACTACTATTTTCTATTCAATTCATTTTATTTCACTTCTAAGATATCTATTCGCACCCAAGAACGTGATGAAGGTGATGATTATGTGTGACGCTCATCACCATCTCCCCTATGAACACGTGCCTGACAAACACTTCCGTTCTACATGAAATAAGCTAGAATGAATATCTCTTAGATCTCTTAACCGGAATCTTCGTGGCGTAAGCTAGAATGATGGCGGCATTCAAGAGAATCCGGAAAGTCTAAACCTTGTCTGTGGTATTCCGAGTAGGATTCAATGATTGAATGACTGTGACGAGCTCCTAACTCGCGATTGCAGGGCGTTAGTGACAGACGCAAAAGGATAGTAAATCCTATTCCAACATGATCGAGAACCGACAGATGAATAGCCGTGCCGTGACAGGGTGCGTGAGCATATTATTCACTGAGAGGATAAGATGAAGCCATTGGCAAGGGTGATGCCTCCAGACGATTAGCCGTGCCGTGACAGGGCATTGGATCATTTTCCCGAGAGATGACCGAAAGTAGCCATTGACAGTGGTGATGTATCACATAAAGCCAGCCATGGAAAGGAGTAAGACTGATTGGATGAAGATAGCAGGAAAGCAGAGGTTCAGAGGAACGAAAAGCATCTCCATTCGCTTATCTGAAATTCCTACCAATGATTTACATAAGTGCCTCTATCCCTATTCTATTATTTATTATTCGAAAACACCATTATCAATTTATATCTGCCTGACTGAGATTTGCAAGGTGACCATAGCTTGCTTCATACCAACAATCTCCGTGGGATTCGACCCTTACTCACGTAAGGTATTACTTGGACGACCCAGTGCACTTGCTGGTCAGTTGTATCGAAGTTGTGACAAATTATGAATGTGTAATCACGATTACGCGTGCCAAGTTACTCACGTGCCAGGAATAGTTTGAGCCTGGACATCACAATTTCGTGCACCAAGTTTTTGGCGCCGTTGTCGGGGATTGTTCGAGTTTGGACAACTGACGGCTCATCTTGTTGCTCAGATTAGGTAATTTTCTTTTCGTTTTGTTTTCAAAAAAAAATCTTTCAAAAATATTTTCAAAAATCTCTCATCTGTTTTCGAAAAAAAATACAATATGTTTTCAAAAATTTTATTCAAGATTTTTAAGAATGAATTCTAGTGTTTCATGAAGCATGTGAAGCCTGGCTGGCTGTAAAGCCATGTCTAAATTCTTTTGGACTGAGGCTTCCAAACCATCAGAGGTAAGTTACATACTTGATAAATGATGAGCAGCAATTTGTTATCAAGAGCAATATACTCTGGTGTTAAATGCTGAAGCTTGGCTGGCCATTGGCCATGTCTAGTGTTTTGGACTGGAGCTTTCATTGAAAGCTTGGCTGGCTAGTGAGCCATGTCTAATTCCTGGACTGAAGCTTTAGACTAACATGGCAAGATTTCTGGAATTCATATTAAAAATTTTGGAATCCTTATTTTCCTTCTTTCTAAATAATTTTCGAAAAATATAAAATAAAAAATCCAAAAAAATTAGAAAATCATAAAAATAAAAAATATTTTTCTGTTTCTTGTTTGAGTCTTGAGTCATGTTATAAGTTTGGTGTCAATTGCATATGCATCTTGCATTTTTTCGAAAATATCATGCATTCATAGTGTTCTTCATGATCTTCAAGTTGTTCTTGGTAAGTCTTCTTGTTTGATCTTGATGATTTTTTGTTTTGTGTCTTTTCATGTTTATCATATGCATTCTTGAATTCTTAGTGCGTAAGCATTAAAGAATTCTAAGTTTGGTATCTTGCATGTTTTCTTTGCATTAAAAATTTTTCAAAAATATGTTCTTGATGTTCATCTTGACATTCAAAGTGTTCTTGGTGTTCATCTTGACACTCATATCATTCATGCATGCATTCATTGTTTGATCTAAAAATTTCATGCATTGCATCATTTTTCTTGTTTTTCCCTTGCATCATAAAAATTCAAAAATCAAAAAAAATATCTTTCCCTTTTTCTCTCATCAAATTCGAAAATTTGAGTTGACTTTTTCAAAAATTTTTAAAATCAAGTTGTTTCTTGTGAGTCAAATCAAATTTTCTATTTGATAATCTTATCTTTTTCAAAATCTTTTTCAAAAATCAAATCTTTTTCAAAATTCTTAGTTATTTTCGAAAATAAAAAAAAATATATTTTTCAAAAATCTTTTTCTTATTTTTATATCAAATTTTCGAAAATAACATAATCAATTAATGTTTTGATTCAAAAATTTGAAGTTTGTTACTTGCTTGTTAAGAAAGACTCAAACTTTGAGTTCTAGAATCATATCTTGTGATTTCTTGTGAATCAAGTCATTAATTGTGATTTTAAAAATCAAATCTTTTTTTCAAAAACTAATTTCTATCATATCTTTTCAAAAATATCTTCTCATCTTATCTTTTTCAAAAATATCTTTTCAAAATATCTTTCCTAACCTCCTAACTTCTTATCTTTTCAAAATTTGTTTCAACTAACTAACTAACTTTTTGTTTGTTTCTTAACTTTTTTTAAAACTACCTAACTAACTCTCTCTCTCTAATTTTCGAAAATATCTTCCCTCTTTTTCAAAAATTTCTTTTTAATTAACTAATTATTCTTATTTTTATTTTTAATTTCAAAAATTTTCGAAAATTATCCCTCCCCCATCTCATTCTATTTATTCATTCATATCCTAACATCTCATCTCACCTCTCTTCCATCCTCACAGTTGTGTTTCTTCCATTATATTACATTCTTTGTCTCCCCCTCTTCTTCCACTCACACAGGAATCCCTATACTGTGGTATAAAGGATCTCCATTATTATTATTATTTTTCTGTGCCTTCTTCTTTGTCATATGAGCAGGAGCAAGGATAAGAACATTCTTGTGGAAGCAGATCCAGAACCTGAAAGGACTCTGAAGAGAAAATTAAGAGAAGCTAAAATACAACAATCCAGAGATAACCTTTCAGAAATTTTCGAACAGGAAAAGGAGATGGCAGCCGAAAATAATAATAATGTAAGGAAGATGCTTGGTGACTTTACTGCACCTAATTCCAATTTACATGGAAGAAGCATCTCCATTCCTGCCATTGGAGTAAACAACTTTGAGCTGAAACCTCAATTAGTTTCTCTGATGCAGCAGAACTACAAGTTTCATGGACTTCCATCTGAAGATCCTTTTCAGTTCTTAACTGAATTCTTGCAGATATGTGATACTGTTAAGACTAATGGAGTAGATCCTGAAGTCTACAGGCTCATGCTTTTCCCTTTTGCTGTAAGAGACAGAGCTAGATTATGGTTGGATTCTCAACCCAAAGACAGCCTGAACTCTTGGGATAAGCTGGTCACGGCTTTCTTAGCCAAGTACTTTCCTCCTCAAAAGCTGAGAAAGCTTAGAGCTGATGTTCAAACCTTCAGACAGAAAGAAGGTGAATCCCTCTATGAAGCTTGGGAAAGATACAAACAGTTGACCAAAAAGTGTCCTTCTGACATGCTTTCAGAATGGACCATCCTGGATATATTCTATGATGGTTTATCTGAGCTATCAAAGATGTCACTGGACACTTCTGCAGGTGGATCCATTCACCTAAAGAAAACGCCTGCAGAAGCTTAAGAACTCATTGACATGGTTGCTAATAACCAGTTCATGTACACTTCTGAAAGGAATCCTGTGAGTAATGGGACGCCTATAAAGAAGGGAGTTCTTGAAGTTGATACTCTGAATGCCATATTGGCTCAGAATAAAATATTGACTCAGCAAGTCAATATGATCTCTCAGAGTCTGCATGGAATGCAAGCTGCATCCAACAGTACTCAAGAGGCTTCTTATGAAGAAGAAGCTTATGATCCTGAGAACCCTGCAATAGCAGAGGTGAATTACTTAGGTGAACTTTATGGAAACACCTATAACTCATCATGGAGAAATCATCCGAATTTCTCATGGAAGGATCAAAAGCCTCAACAAGGCTTTAATAATGGTGGAAGAAACAGGTTTAGCAATAGCAAACCTTTTCGATCATTCACTCAGCAACAGACAGAGAACTCTGAACAAAATACTTCTAATTTAGCAAACTTAGTCTCTGATCTGTCCAAGGCCACTGTAAGTTTCATGAATGAAACAAGGTCTTCCATTAGAAAGTTGGAAGCACAAGTGGGCCAGCTGAGTAAAAGGATCACTGAAATCCCTCCTAGTACTCTCCCAAGCAATACAGAAGAGAATCCAAAAGGAGAGTGCAAGGCCATTGACATAAGCGCCATGGCCGAACCTGTGAGGAGAGGAGAGGACGTGAATCCCAAGGAGGAAGACCTCCTAGGATGTCCAGTGATCAATAAGGAGCTTCCCTCTGAGGAACCAAAGGACTCTGAGGCTCATCTAGAGACCATAGAGATTCCATTGAACCTCCTTATGCCCTTCATGAGCTCTGATGAGTATTCCTCTTCTGAAGAGAATGAGGATGTTACTGAAGAGCAAACTGCCAAGTTTCTTGGTGCAATCATGAAGCTGAATGCCAAATTATTTGGCATTGATACTTGGGAAGTTGAACCTCCCTTGTTCATCAATGAACTAAGTGATCTGGATCAACTGACATTGCCTCAGAAGAGACAGGATCCTGGAAAGTTCATAATACCCTGCACCATAGGCACCATGATCTTTAAGGCTCTGTGTGACCTTGGTTCAGGAATAAACCTCATGCCCCTCTCTGTAATAGAGAAACTGGGAATCTATGGGGTGCAAGCTGCTAACATCTCATTAGAGATGGCAGACAGTTCAAGAAAACAGGCTTATGGACAAGTAGAGGACGTGTTAGTAAAGGTTGAAGGCCTTTACATCCCTGCTGATTTCATAGTCCTGGATACTGGAAAGGAAGAGGATGAATCCATCATCCTAGGAAGACCTTTCCTGGCCACAGCAAGAGCTGTGATTGATGTTGACAGAGGTAAAATATTCCTTCAATGGAATGAGGACTCCCTTGTGTTTAAAACTCAAGGATCTCCCTCTGCAACCATGGAGAGGAAGCAGAAAAAGCTTCTCTCCAAGCAGAGTCAACCAGAGCCCCCACAGTCAAACTCTAAGTTTGGTGTTGGGAGGCCACATCCAAACTCTAAGTTTGGTGTTGGAGAGTCTCAACAAAGCTCTGCACATCTGTGAGGCTCCATGAGAGCCCACTGTCAAGCTATTGACATTAAAGAAGTGCTTGTTGGGAGGCAACCCAATGTTTATCTAATTCTTATTTTTATTGTTTTTCATGTTTTCTTAGGTTCATGATCATGTGGAGTCACAAAATAAATATAAAAATTGAAAACAGAATCGAAAACAGCAGAAGAAAAATCACACCCTGGAGGAGCATCTGCCTGGCGTTCAAACGCCAGAACAGAGCATGGTTCTGGCGCTGAACGCCCAAAATGGGCAACATCCTGGCGCTGAACGCCCAGAACAAGCATGGTTCTGGCGTTCAACGCCAGAAATGGCAGCAAATGGGCGTTGAACGCCCAAAATGGGCACCAACCTGGCGCTGAACGCCCAGAGTTGTGTGCAAAGGCATTTTACATGCCTAATTTGGTGCAGGGATGTAAATGCCTTGACACCTCAGGATCTGTGGACCCCACAGGATCATCCCAGGATCTGTGGACCCCACAGGATCCCCACCTACCTCATCATCTCTCTTCCCATTCATGATCATCCCTTCTGTTTTCCATTTACCACTCACATCCATACAACCACTACCTTCAAAATTCAACATCTCTCTCCCACCCAATCCCACCCATATGGCCGAATACACACATCCATCCATCTCCTCCATATCTTCTTCTTCTTCTTCTATTCTTTCTTCTTTTGCTCGAGGGCGAGCAACATTCTAAGTTTGGTGTGGTAAAAAGCATAGCTTTTTTATTTTTCTCCATAACCATTGATGGCACCTAAGGCCAGAGAGGCCTCTAGAAAGAGGAAAGGAAAGACAAAAGCTTCCATCAAGGGTCTATAGCTCAGTGGTAGAACATTTGACTGCAAATCAAGAGATCCCTGAGATACCTCAGGGGATACATTTTCTTCCACACAATTATTGGAAGCAACTAAGGGTGGAACATCAAGAGCACTCCATCATCCTTCATGAAATCAGAGAAGATCTAAAAGCAATGAAGGAGGAGCAGCAAAGACAAGGAAGAGACATAGAAGAGCTCAAGGACATCACTAAGGTGGATTCATTCCTTGTTCTTATTTCTTCTGTTTTTCGTTTTCTATGTTATGTGCTTATCTGTGTTTGTGTCTTCATTACATGATCATTAGTAGTTAGTAACTTTGTCTTAAAGTTATGAATGTCCTATGAATCCATCACCTCTCTTAAATGAAAAATGTTTTAATTCAAAAGAACAAGAAGTACATGAGTTTCGAATTTATCCTTGAACTTAGCTTAATTATATTGATGTGGTGACAATGCTTCTTGTTTTCTGAATGAATGCTTGAACAGTGCATATGTCTTTTGAAGTTGTTGTTTAAGAATGTTAAATATGTTGGCTCTTGAAAGAATGATGACTAGGAGACATGTTATTTGATAATCTGAAAAATCATAAAAACGATTCTTGAAGCAAGAAAAAGCAGCAAAGAACAAAGCTTGCAGAGAAAAAAAAAGGGGCGAAAAAAAATAGAAAAAAAATAGAAAGAAAAAGAAAAAGCAAGCAGAAAAAGCCAATAACTCTTAAAACCAAAAGGCAAGGGCAAATAAAAAGGATCCCAAGGCTTTGAGCATCAGTGGATAGGAGGGCCTAAAGGAATAAAATCCTGGTCTAAGCGGCTAAACCAAGCTGTCCCTAACCATGTGCTTGTGGCGTGTAGGTGTCAAGTGAAAACTTGAGACTGAGCGGTTAAAGTCAAGGTCCAAAGCAAAAAAAAAAAAAAAAAGAGAAGAGTGTGCTTAAGAACCCTGGACACCTCTAATTGGGGACTTTAGCAAAGCTGAGTCACAATCTGAAAGGGTTCACCCAATTATGTGCTTAAGAACCCTTGTGATGAGCGGATAATTTATACGCTTTTTGGCATTGTTTTTAGTATGTTTTTAGTAGGATCTAGTTACTTTTAGGGATGTTTTCATTAGTTTTTATGTTAAATTCACATTTCGGGACTTTACTATGAGTTTGTGTATTTTTCTGTGATTTCAGGTATTTTCTGGCTAAAATTGAGGGACTTGAGCAAAAATCTGATTCAGAGGTTGAAGAAGGACTGCTGATGCTGTTGGATTCTAACCTCTCTGCACTCAAAGTGGATTTTCTGGAGCTACAGAACTCGAAATGGTGCTCTTCTAATTGCGTTAGAAAGTAGACATCCAGGGCTTTCCAGCAATGTATAATAGTCCATACTTTGGCCAAGAATAGACGACGTAAACTGGCGTTCAACGCCAGCTCTCTACCCAAATCTGGCGTCCAGCGCCAGAAAAGGAGCCAAAACCAGAGTTGAACGCCCAAACTGGCACTAAAACTGGCGTTCAACCCCAAGGAGGACCTCTACACGTGCCACACTCAAGCTCAGCCCAAACACACACCAAGTGGGCCCCGGAAGTGGATTTATGCATCAATTACTTACTCATGTAAACCCTAGTGACTAGTTTATTATAAATAGGACCTTTTACTATTGTATTAGGCATCTTTGGTCTCAGTTGTAATCCATTGTTCACCTTAGGAGACTATTGATCACGTTTTAGGGGGCTGGCCATCTCGGCCATGCCTGGACCTTCACTTATGTATTTTCATACGGTAGAGTTTCTACACTCCATAGATTAAGGTGTGGAGCTCTGCTGTTCCTCAAAGATTAATGCAAGTACTACTATTTTCTATTCAATTCATTTTATTTCGCTTCTAAGATATCCATTCGCACCCAAGAACGTGATGAAGGTGATGATTATGTGTGACGCTCATCACCATCTCCCCTATGAACACGTGCCTGACAAACATTTCCATTCTACATGAAATAAGCTAGAATGAATATCTCTTAGATCTCTTAACCGGAATCTTCGTGGCGTAAGCTAGAATGATGGCGGCATTCAAGAGAATCCGAAAAGTCTAAACCTTGTCTGTGGTATTCCGAGTAGGATTCAATGATTGAATGACTGTGACGAGCTCCTAACTCGCGATTGTAGGGCGTTAGTGACAGACGCAAAAGGATAGTAAATCCTATTCCAGCATGATCGAGAACCGACAGATGAATAGCCGTGCCGTGACAGGGTGCGTGAGCATATTATTCACTGAGAGGATAAGATGAAGCCATTGGCAAGGGTGATGCCTCCAGACGATTAACCGTGCCGTGACAGGGCATTGGATCATTTTCCCGAGAGATGTCCGAAAGTAGCCATTGACAGTGGTGATGTATCACATAAAGCCAGCCATGGAAAGGAGTAAGACTGATTGGATGAAGATAGCAGGAAAGCAGAGGTTCAGAGGAACGAAAAGCATCTCCATTCGCTTATCTGAAATTCCTACCAATGATTTACATAAGTACCTCTATCCCTATTCTATTATTTATTATTCGAAAACACCATTATCAATTTATATATGCCTGACTGAGATTTGCAAGGTGACCATAGCTTGCTTCATACCAACAATCTCCGTGGGATTCGACCCTTACTCACGTAAGGTATTACTTGGACGACCCAGTGCACTTGCTGGTCAGTTGTATCGAAGTTGTGACAAATTATGAATGTGTAATCACGATTACGCGTGCCAAGTTGCTCACGTGCCAGGAATAGTTTGAGCCTGGACATCACAATTTCGTGCACCAGTGGTCAAGGATCTCTATCCTAATCACTAACCACAACATGAGAATTGGCAAGGATTAACCCCATTAAGTCATCCTCTAACTAGTAAAGGAAAGTCAAATGAGCTATGTCGATCCAAGTCTATAAGTCCTAGTTCTCCACCAAGTCAATTAGTGAGATCTAGAGTTAATGACTTCCAATCATCAATTACTTGGACATTAGTAACTCAAGATTTCCTAAGTTACCTTCCCAAGCCAAAAGGAACAAAATCTAACTCATATCTAGAAAAGGCATTTCAACAAACACATAGAAGGCAATAAAGGCAAACATTATTAATTGCAAGAATTAAAGAAATCTACAGCTACAAAAGTAAGAGATTAACAATAGAAAAGGAAAACAATTATGAACAACAAAGAACTTACCAATTGCATTGAAGAAGAAATGTAGATCTACAAAAGAAAGTTCATAAGCTACAACTAACAATGCAAAGGAATTATAAGAGAAGTAGAATGCTACAATTACAAGAGAACAATTAAGGATGAAAGAGGAAAATTAAGAGAGAAGAAGAAGAAGTAGATCTAGGTCTAAACCTAATCCTAATTCTAATCCTAGAGAGAAGTGAGAACTTCTCTCTCTAAAACTAACTTTCCCTCCAAAAATTGAACTAAACTAAACTAATGTGTGAAAGTAAGTTAATTCCCCTTCAATCCTTGGCTTAAATAGCATCAGAAATGAGTTGGATTGGGCCCACAAGGCTTCTAAAATCGCTGGCCACGAGTTGCATTAAGTGAATTGTGTGCAACCAACGGTGCGTACGCGTACCGTGCATGTGCGCGCCCCTATCTGCGGTGCAACTATGGCAAATCTTATATCATTTTGAAGCCCCGGATGTTAGCTTTCCAACGCAACTAGAACCGCATCATTTGGACCTCTGTAGCTCAAGTTATGGTTGATTAAGTGCGAAGAGGTTGGCTTGACAACTTTTACGATTCCTTCATTTCTTCATGAGTTCTCCATTTTTACATGCTTTTCCTTCATTCCCTTGATCCAATCTTTGCCTCCTAAACTTGAAATCACTTAACAAACATATCAAGTCATCTAATGGAATCAAGGTGAATTAAATTTAGCTATTCTAAGTCCTAAAAAGCATGTTTTCACTCTTAAGCACAATTAAAGGAGAAGTTATAAAACCATGCTATTTCATTGAATAAATGTGGAAAAAGATGATAAAACCCTCTAAATTCAACACAAGATAAACCCTACAAATGGGGTTTATCAGATGTCCGCATTCTTATACGGCGTTCTATTTTCCACATCAGAGTTGTGGTCGTTGTCAAGGTTGTCCGCCATGATGATGGAATGACTTCCAGGTTCCCTTGCAACGGCACCAATGTTCCGAGGGTTACCTTAAACTGAAGGTCGTTCTCGGATGAGATCTGCTATGGTGGCCAGAGCTGTCGTGTCTAACTTGTTGGATCTGGTGCTGCTGCTGATCCTTGATCACCGGAGGGTGGTGGTACCTGCAAGAGACTCTGATGCTTAAGTTAGCATGGGCTTTAAGCAGGTTTTTTGTGTAGAATCAGAGTATGAGTTATACCTGGGTGCTCCAGTGTATTTATAGTAGCGGGGAGTGACCTTTCTTCGACATAAGTTAGTTATCTTATCTTATCTCTTAGAGAAGTCATCTTATCATAGAGGGAACCGCCTTTATCTTTCTAGGCTTTGGCTGCCTTTAGATTGGGCTATGTCCCTTCGTTTGGGCCTGCTTGGGCTTCTTATAGCGATTTGGCCGAACTCTTTAAAGGAGAGGTCGGGGGACCTGAGCTGAGGAGGTCGGTCACTTTTTGTCTTCAATCAACCTGGGTCACACAGCTCGACCCATGGTATGAACAGCAAGTAACTTTCAACGCTACAGTAAAGGCGTGCAACGCCCTCCAATTCAAGAACAATTGCATGTAACGCCATTATAGGCGTTCAACACCTTCATGCAAGCTTCAAGTGGGCGTGTAACGCCTTCGAGCCCTGAAAGGCTCACCGAGTTGGCGTGCCATTCCAAGACTAGCTTGCAACGCCTTCGAAACCATGTAAAGTTGGCGTGCAATGCCTCAAGGAACAAGAAGGAATGGCGTGTAATGCCACCTATGTAGTTACATGCCTTCGAAGCCCAACAAGTAATTTGAGTTAGCGTGTAACACCTTCAAGCCCTGGAAATAATACAGAGTTGGCGTGCCACATGAAACCCAAACGTGTAATGCCCCCAAGCCCAAGTGCCACGCACAATCCCAAGTGCAATGCCAATTGAAATCCAGTCTTTCAGGGGTGTACATTCGGTTAATATTGAGAAGATTTTGTTAAGTTAAGATTTGATTTTATTTTATTTTAATTAGAATTTAAATTATTCTTATTAATTATCTTATTCTTCTTTAAAGATAAGATAAGATTTAGTTTGAATTTGAATTTTAGGTAAACCTAGGATATAAATAAGTGAACGCAGTTCACAGAAAAAGAACGGAACCCTAGTTGCATCTTTTCATCTTTGTTTTTCATCTTTCTCCATGAGTCACTAATTCTTTTGTTAAGGGTTAGGAGCTCTATTTATGTTTTCATGGATTATTAATCTAAGTTTTATTTTATTTTGAGATTATGCATTGATCTATTTTTAAGATTGGATTTTCGTTCTTCATTCTTTAAGACTTAGAAGTATTGAAAAATATTCAAACTCTGTTTTGAATTTTGTTTATTACTTTGAAAAATGTAATATCGGAATTACAGCTTGAAAACTCTTTCTCATGACTTTTTGATTTGACTAGGAATAGTGTTTTAAAAAGTATGCGACGTTGTCTTTCTCTTAATTCTCAATTGTTTAGGGCTAGCTTAAATACGTGACATATAATTCGACCTAGAACTACTTTTGAATATTATTTAAAACTAAATCAGTATTGTGCTAAACCTCTATTCTTAATCGGTTGACCAAAGAATTGGTAATTGATTAATTAAAGATAAATTGAATTGCCAATGAATTAAAATTTAATTATTTTTTATTTATCGTGAAAAGATCTTGCATGCCTCAGAATAGATAAACACAAGGTTTAATCTTTCTGAAAAATAAACATCTCTGAAACCCTTGACATTCTTAATCATTATTTTCTCTCAATTAATTACACGTTCATCACTTCCTCCTTAAGCATTCAAGCATTCAAAGTTTTAAGCAAGACATGGTCTCTACCCTCATCAATTTAGGTTCAATCAATTTAATTAGCGATTCAATCCAATATTTGCTTACTCAATTCTTTAATTCTTGTGAGAACAATATCCACTCACCATATTATTACTTGAATGATCTGGTGCACTTACCAGTATTTGTGAGCACTAGTTTTTGCTCATCAGTTTATTACTAATATGACAATAAATAACTATATAGACATATATTATAAAATACTTTAGAAATTTCAGAATTAAAATTATAAAATAAATAACTATATAGATAAAAAAATTAATTTTACTACAACTAATTCCAACATTAAAATTGTAAGACCTAGTTAATAATGAGAACAATAAATAATAATGAGAATAAGATTTTAGTTTGTATAAGTCAATAAAGTTTTTAATTTGTAAAAGTCTATTGAAACCAAATCTAAGATGTTATTGTAAAATAAATAATTATGTAGATAAAAAATTAATTTTATTACCACTAATTTTAACATTAAAATTATAAAATTTTGTTAATATTGAGAATAATAAATAATAATGAGAATAAAATTTTAATTTTTATGAATAAATTCATAAGATTTTTAATTTATGAAAGTCCATTAAAATTTAAATCTAAAATGTTACTATTTAAAATTAAAAATAATTGAATAAATATAAAAAAATAAGAGTTGATCCCATAAATTTAAAATAAAGTATGATACTTAATCTATTTAAGATATATTTTTTTTTTGTGGGTAATAATACGACTAATTTTTTTATAAAAATTTTGAAGGACAGGGACATGGCTCCCATTCAACTAAGCTCCGCCCTGACCATAAGTACATAATTTATCCATTCAAGTTTAATATTTAATTTCAAAGTACTAAAAGGAAATATTTTATTATTCAAGTGGGTCTTGTTTGGTTTGTGTTGGTTCATGGCTTCATGCATTGTGTATGTGGGTTTGGGAAAGGGTTTTGTTGCGGAATGGTGGCTTGTGCTTTCGGATGGTGGCAGGAGGATGACGCAAGCGTTCGTTACACGTGCGGATGGATCTTGACCGCACACGTGTATGGAGGAGGATGCATCTGTTTGCTGGTAATTCGTGTGGGTTTGTTGAGGATTTCGAGGTTGTACCTTCTTTGTCACCATGTCCATCAGAGTGAGTGAGCGAGTAACAAAAGCTGTCAGGTTTTGTCTTTGTAACGATTCCAAAGGGTCATGGCTCCTGTTAGGGATGGCAACGGATTTTTATGTGGCGGACACTCCTTTGTCGTTCTTTGTTTTCATAATTTCATTTAGTAAAACTTTTTTTTGTTTTATTTTTATTTTGGGTCTCTATTTATTTTTTTGTGTGTGAGAGAAGCAGATATTTGCCAATATTTATATATATTAAATTTTAATTTTTTTAAAAATTAATATAATTATAATAAAATTTTACATAATTCAATTAATATATTAAATTAAATATAATTCAAACATAAATTTAACATTATAATATATATATATATATATATATATATATATATATATATAATTTTTAATATATAAATTAAATAAAATAAATTAGAGTTACTTTTATATATATATATATAAAGACATTTAAATAAATTTTTTTATCAGAATTTTGTCAATTCCTATAAAACAGGTACCTCAGTCCCATACTCCCATCCCTATTTATTTGTGGAGACAAACTTCGTTTCTGTGAGAATTTTGCGTACCTCCATTAGTCTTTCCATCACAATAATTTTCACAAATACAAAATTCACAATAATCCCCACGAATACAAATTTTTTTTACCATCCTAACCCCTGCCCTCGTTCTCTCTTTTCATTATCTTTCTTTCAATTCATGTGCACAATATATAATTTGTGTGTGAAAATAGTGAGAGATTTTTAATTCGTATATGATTTCGTGTATTTTTTTTATAAATTACAAAGAAAATTAATTTTTAAAATAAATAAAAAATGCATTATTTTCATAATTCATTTTTTTGAGATTTTATAAAGTTCGCCTAATAGATAGGTGAACTTTTGCAATATATACAAACTTCATCCATCACAGCGACAAATTTTTTTAGTTGCATAAAGTTGGCTCATGGGTCTGTTAAATTTGTTTATATTTTGGTACGATTTGGATCGTATTAATATATTTTCATCTTTTCAATTAATCTAATTTTATTCACATAATTTAAAATTATAAAATTTTTAATTTAAAAATTAAACAAATATAATTTAAATTAACAATTTAATTTAATTTGATAAAAATAAATATAGTCATATTATTGTACTTATATGATTAATTGTGTTTATTCAATTTTAAAAAAATTAACTGTTTAAAATCATTAATTTTAAATTAAAAAGTAAATGTATTCTTATTTTTTTAAAACAAATATGACAAGCAAAACATATTTTTTAATTTAAAATTAACAGTCTTAAGTAGATAATTTTCTTAAAATCGAATAAATATAATTAATCATATGAATACAACAATATGACTATGTTTATTTTTATCAAATTAAATTAAGAATAAAGTTCTACAACTAAGCAAAATACTTAACCAAGTCCAACCAAGTTGTTATAATCATTTTTCACATAACGCGCTTCTTCCTTTCACTACAAGAAAATAAGCTTTCTGCCACGCTTTTAAAACGTGCCAAAAAGTGCTAAAAAAACGTGCCGATAGCTTTTCGCCACGCTTTTTGAGCTATCGGCACGCTTTTGAAAGGGTCACATCCGCTAGCGTGCCGATTGCTCTATCGTCACGCTTTTGTGGATCTATCGGCACGCTTTCTTTTTTGCCACGCTTAAAAGCGTGGCCATAGGTGTTAATCTATCGGTACGCTTTAAAAACGTACCGGAAAGTTCACATATCGCCACGCTTTTGAAACGTGCCAAGAAAGTTGGTTTTGGCTACGCTTTGAAAGCGTGCCGATAGAGCACATACAGCTACACTTTTAAAAGCGTGACTTTCCCACTAAAGCCTTTTGCCACGCTTTCAAAGCGTGGCCTATTCCTTTGTCAAATTAAAAAAGAAGGAGAAAATTATAATGCATAATAATAATTAAAAAATTACAATTCTATAATAATAATTAAAAAGAGAAAATTAGAAGGCATAAGAATTGATTTTTTATTGATTTACATGAATTATTTACATGCTATAATAATAATTTAAATTAAAACTGTAATGTTCCCAAAGATATGAAGGATGGAAAACCAAAAAGTGATATACAACAGAACTATGATTAACAAAAAGTTGATGTGGGAAGAACTCCTGCTACCATTTGCTTTAAAACTCCTCGTCTTCACTGGCCGCAGCTTCTTCCTTATCATATTTTTCATCAGCCCTCTTCATGCTCTCCTTCTCCTTCACCCTTTTCTCCTCTTGCTTCAGCAGCATTATAACTTTCCATAGCCTTCTCATATTCTGCTTTAAGCTTAGCAACTTTATCGGAATAAGGCTTCTTTTCCTGAACCAAACATCAAGACACTTGAATCAACATCACATTAACAAACACATCATAAGAGAAAGATAAGCTTTATAGACTTACACATTATATATTGTACTTTTATCATTTACTATTTCAATTTTCATTTTCACGTGCAGAAAATAGAATTTTAAACATTACCATTAGTTACATTCAAAACACCAGCAGCACTTGTGTTAAGTACTAGCTGCAGAAGAGGTCCAATCACCATTGCTGGGTTAATTGTTTTCTTTTTTTTTTTTTTTGCAAATTTCCAAACAGCATCTTCAGCCAATGTCTTTGAAAGCACATACCAGTACCATGACTGAAAAAAAAAAGGAAAATGGGAAACAAAATTGGTGGTACCAAAGTCTCAAATTTACAAGGGATTGAGCTTATTAATAAGAATCAAAATTAAATCAGCAACACATAAAGCTAATTCCACTCCTACTAATTTGGCATAATTAGGCGAATATGATAACAATTGTAGGGACATAGCACATACCTTTGACTCCTTACAAAGTCAACCCATAAACACTTCACTCCCAAAATATTTTAATGTGAAACGTCTAGAATTAACACCTAGTATTTCTCCAACAACCAAATTAATCTATAGAATTAAGAGCTATATAGTTATATATACTACAAACAAGCCAATTACAACTGTTTCTCAATCAGATAAGAATTACTAAGATTAAATTTAATCACAAAATAGTAGTGTGAGTCACATATTGAGACAATTATAATTCGTTATTAATAGTGTCTAATGAACAATTCAATTACTAGGTGGAGTAATAATTATTAAGATAGTACCTTTCGTTACCTAACTTTTCATAATATACTATCAGAAATCAATGCTGCCAGACCCCAAATCTCATCTGGTTCAAGCCACCGTTAGCGTTTATGAGGATATAGCCGTTGGTCTTTGCATCTAGCCCTGCTGAAAAAGAAAGAAAAAGGAAGAGTGAGAAGAGAGAAATCACAGAATAACCCACTGCATAATACAAGATAGGAGGGTACTTGAGTCATACTCTTATGATTTCTTGGCAGTTCTATGCATTGAGTGAAATTGTCACTGTTGGGTTTAGACCAGATGCCTGACTCCTGAATGAAAATGCAAACTTTATAAATGAAAAGAATAGACATCTCTAAACACAACATATACTACAGAGGGGATTTAAGACTTACTTCGGCCATGGAAATCTCGCTACCAATTACTCCTGTGTCTACCATCTTTAGAGTTCGTTCAGCATCACTTTCTCCATCCCTATAACCATAATCAATGGAGCTTTGGTCCATTATTAATCTAGAAACGGAGCCAGATAGTTCCTGATAAAAGGGTAAAATAATTTGCTTAGTAATATAACTTATCCTAACACCACACCATCCTCAGATGGATAAAAATTGAAGTGATTTAAGGAGACTCAAATCAGATCATGAATTATCAACTATATAGTTCTTAATCCGCCCTAGTGTGAGTTCTGCAACTCACTTATTAAAGTTGGTAAACTAGTATGGTAGACACTGTATACAACATTGATGATAAAATAATCTGCAACAATTTAGAAAGTGAAGCATTTCTAACAAAGTAGCTACTGTCCAAAACCAAAAGTATCCAGTTTCTCTAACAGAAAGGATAATTCCACAAACAACCAAAAAAATTACAAACACTGCAAAAATGAATCAAATAGAACATGTTCATAAAACATAGCGTCTTCGCTCGCTGATGAGCGGATAATTTATACGCTTTTTGGCATTATTTTTAGTATGTTTTTAGTAGGATCTAGTTACTTTTAGGGATGTTTTTATTAGTTTTTATGTTAAATTCACATTTCTAGACTTTACTCTGAGTTTGTGTATTTTTCTGTGATTTCAGGTATTTTCTGGCTGAAATTGAGGGACTTGAGCAAAAATCAGATTCAGAGGTTGAAGAAGGACTGCTGATGCTGTTGGATTCTGACCTTCCTGCACTCAAAGTAGATTTTTTGGAGCTACAGAACTCAAAATGGCGCGCTTCCAATTGCGTTGGAAAGTAGATATCCAGGGCTTTCCAGCAATATATAATAGTCCATACTTTGGCCGAGTTTAGATGACGTAAAAGGGCGTTGAACGCCAGTTCTATGCTGCTATCTGGAGTTAAACGCCAGAAACACGTCACAAGCCAGAGTTGAACGCCAGAAATACGTTACAAACTGGCGTTCAACTCCAAGATTGACCTCTACACGTGTAACATTCAAGCTCAGCCCAAGCACACACCAAGTGAGCCCCGAAAGTGAATTTATGCATCAATTACTTACTTCTGTAAACCCTAGTAACTAGTTTAGTATAAATAGGACTTTTTACTATTGTATTAGAGATCTTTGATCAGTTTTATGCTATCTTAGACTTTCATGGGGGCTGGCCATTCGGCCATGCCTGAACCATTATCACTTATGTATTTTCATACGGTAGAGTTTCTGCACTCCATAGATTAAGGTGTGGAGCTCTGCTGTTCCTCAAAGATTAATGCAAAGTACTACTATTTTTCTATTCAATTCAACTTATTCTGCTTCTAAGATATTCATTCGCACTTCAACCTGAATGTGATGAACGTGACAATCATCATCATTCCCCCACAAACGCGTGCCTGACAACCACTTCCGTTCCACCTTAGATTGAATGAGTATCTCTTGGATCTCTTAATCAGAATCTTCGTGGTATAAGCTAGATTGATGGCGGCATTCATGAGAGTCCGGAAAGTCTAAACCTTGTCTGTGGTATTCCGAGTAGGACTCTGGGATTGAATGACTGTGACGAACTTCAAACTCGCGAGTGCTGGGCGTAGTGACAGACGCAAAAGGAGGGTGAATCCTATTCCAGTATGATCGATAACCTCAGATGATTAGCCGTGCTGTGACAGAGCATTTGGACCATTTTCACAAGAGGATGGGATGCAGCCATTGACAAGGGTGATGCCTCCAGACGATTAGCCATGCAGTGGCAGCGCATCGGACCATTTTCCAGAGAGGATAAAAAGTAGCCATTGACAACGGTGATGTCCTTACATAAAGCCAGCCATGGAAAGGAGTAAGACTGATTGGATGAAGACAGCAGGAAAGCAGAGGTTCAGAGGAACGAAAGCATCTCTATACACTTATCTGAAATTCTCACCAATGATATACATAAGTGTTTCTATCCTTATTTTATGTTTACTTATTATTTAATTTCGAAAACTCCATAACCTTTTGATATCCGCCTGACTGAGATTTACAAGGTGACCATAGCTTGCTTTATACCAACAATCTCCGTGGGATCGACCCTTACTCACGTAAGGTTTATTACTTGGACGACCCAGTGCACTTGCTGGTTAGTTGTATCGAAGTTGTGAATGAAAAACGATTTATTAAGATGTGCGTACAGAGTTTCTGGCGCCGTTGCCTGAGATCACAATTTCGTGCACCACTCGTCAACAAAAAAGCTGATTAAACAACTTTGCAACGCAATATCCAAAATTTGACCTTCCACTCATTAAGAAATTATATATACTTTGCATCTTAAAACTTAAGATTCCTACGGAAAACCGAATTTCACCAAAAAATAATATTAATAAATCATTCATCATGCTAGCCACTCCCATAAAGGAAATAATCAAGCCAACAAAGGCAAGGAAATCCCTAAAAGTCAGGGGCAAAAAATAGTTACTATTCAGAATCCCAAACCTAACATGCAAAAAACCAAATTGCAAAGATCTGTCTCAAATAAAAAATGCACTATCTCCACTAATCAAACCAAGAGGAATGCTCCAATTAATCAAAAAGGAAAACAACAAGCAACTCTAGCTAAGCCTAACTCTCATGAAACAAAAACAGCAGCAGAATAGGTTCTTAATAAAAGCAGGGATAAATAGAGAAACCATAAGGAATATTGGAGAAGCTTTAGCTATATGCTGAATGATCAATATAAGGTGTACAAAGAGGGAGGTTATGTGCCCCTAGTAGGTGAGGATAAAAATCTTACCATTAGTGACATGATGAATTCTCATGGGGATGCATCTTGATCAAAGGTGGTTCAGCAGCATCCTTCAAACACCTCATTTTTCATAAGTTAGATTATGCTTGCTACCTAGGTGGAGTAACAAATTGAATGAGAGATTAAAATAATGAAAGACTATAGAAAATTCTAAAACAGAGTAATGCCAAACAGAATAGAGCATTAGTGAGACCAAAACTTTCAAGGTTTATCATTCATTTTCCTTTGTATCAAACTATTCATCTAATTTCCATAATTTGGTAAAAAAGTGAAAATCAAATTCAAAGAAAACTAATGCTCAAATATCTTTTAAAAAATATCAGATTCACACCAGAGATTTTTTTTTCTTAAAAAAAGCAGTTCAGGAATCAACACAAATACTAAGAACTGAAATAGAAGAAAACCCAAATTATTAAAAAAAAGTGCAAAAAAGAAATTCAAACTATATACCTGATCACTTCTATGTACTGAACAGGATTGATTTCTTAAGAAACAGATATTCGAATTCAGCAGGTGGAATTTTGTAGCTGCAAAAATTGGATTTTGGCTTTGATTTCTTGGACCCTTTTATGAAAATATTTCATGGAAGATAAAAAGGGAAATATTTGAGAAGTTGGTAATGGATGGCAGCTTATGATTTGTGTGAGCGAGGGAGAGAGAACTAACCTTCGAGTAGCACCGCGAGCAGAACCGCGACAGAGAAGCGAGCAGAACCGCGAGAGAGAATATTCTGCAAATTAAAACAATGAGACTGAGACGGATATTTGTAACAGAGAATATTCTGCAAATTAAAAGTAAGTAGTGTATAGAGAAACTAAACATATAGAGAATAACTAACAGTTTTCAGCTTCCAATATGCATCTAAATGATTCTGACACAGTGCGAAAAGATTGCCAGAAAATATAGAGAAACTAAATCAACAGTAGATGCAAAGCATAAATTTGGTTTGTGATTAATACAGTAAATAGTAAATATGGCAGCTAAAATATGAAAAAAAACCCAGATATAGACTTTAAGTTTGTAATGTTCATCTGTATCCACTTTTTCAATTTCCTGGCACAGGGTAATGTAACATTGAAAATGAAGTTTAATAATGAAACCCATGGTTGATTTTACACAGGTTGCTGGCATTAAATCATTATTCCTCAGAAATAAGAAAGATTATAAGTGAAATAACCAATATTGAAATTGCTTTGATGGAATTTCATTCCAAAATACAATGTTAACTTATCTATACAGATGGTGATGAAATGAAATTTTAAAACAAACATATGCAGTGAACAACACATTTGAAGTTGATTATTTGTTTAAATTTAGCGATAAAAGCGATAATCATTAACTTCTTAGACATGATAATATGTGTTGAAAACCTTAACTAAATGGAAAAGGATAAGGATCAGCAAAAAGGACACAGACATAACAAGGAGAAGCAAATCCAGTCACCTGAACATCCTTAATTTCCCTTGACAACTTGCCCAAACACAATAAGCTTCTCATTCAGATCTGGAACTGGGGCAGTGGTAATGAAAAGATCAAATCCTTTGTTGGTGTGCTTGCCCTTGGAAGTTCCAAGCATGAATGCTTCATGTTTCACACTATATAATTATCATAATATCTATTAATTAGAAAAACTATGCTGGTTACCGAAAACTTTAAATAGCTAAAGCCAAACGCCAAAAGAATAAGAAAAACCCTAAACATTACATTCAATTCAATTCAACATCATCCAAAGTGTTACTGCCCTAATAACCCTAGAAAAGGATGTGAGCAGAGAACACACTGCAGGTCTGATCCGATATGACAATATCTCCAACACCGTTGGCGAGCTGGTCGACTGCCTTCTCCGAGGCTGAAGCTGATGCCGATGCCTTCAACGAAGCAGCCGCCTTGCCTCCTCTCTTAGCTACTGCCGCTGCCTTCTTTTGCGCATCAACAAATCGAATCCACTGAATAATCAACAGCCCATAACGCAGAAGTAAAAAAAAGCTAGAAAAATTAAAAAACGAAAAGCATTAGATGGAAACCTTGGATCTGAAATTCGAGAGATAAGAATAGATCTAGGTTGGTGTGTTGTGTAATTGGAGGAAGTGTGAGAGAGTAGAGGAGGAGAAGAACTCGAGCAGGTGCTTAGGGTTCGGAGGTGGCGATGGAATGTACTAAGACGGCGACGATGGAATGGACTAAGACGGCGGCAACGACACAGCTTGAAGAAGAGAGAAGGGATGGAGGCTTAGGGTTTTCTGGGTCTGGGTCACGAGGAGGAGATGAGGAAGATGAACACGATGGTAGCCAAGCTTGACGGAAGCGTTGGAGGGGCGATGAAGCTCTGGTATTAGGGTTGGAGACGCGATGAAGAAGCTCTGGGTTAGGATTGGATGTATGCAATGAAGAAGTTCTGGATGAAGTAGTGTATGTATTTGATGAAAAACGTTAAGTGCGAGTATGCGTTTAGGTTTACCTAGTGAAGTGCTTTTGCTTTCTAAAGTTACATACCCTTTTGGCACGCTTTAAAAATGTTACGGTATACCCTAATTCTATTGGCACGCTTTTTAAAGCGTGCTTGTTTCTCTCTGTGGCTACGCTTTTGAAGCGTCGCACAAAAAAAGTGTGGCCAAATTTTTAATCAGTGGCCACCCTCGTAAAATCGTGACAATTTCCTTATCAGCACGCTTTTCAAGCATGGCAGTAAAAAAGCATGGCCAAATTTTAAATAAATGAGCACCCTCGTAAAAGCGTGCCGATTTCCCTCTATGGCCACGCTTTTCAAGCGTGGTAAAAAAAGCGTGGCCAAATCACAAATCAGTGGTCACCCTCACAAAAGCGTGGCCATATACCACTTTTGGACACGCTTTAAAAGCGTGGCAAGAAAAAAGTGTGCCGACAGGCCTTTTTTCTTGTAGTGTTTTCTTCTCCTTTTCCTTCGCATTCCTCCTCCTTCTTCTTCGCGTTCCTCCTCCACCCACTGTTGTTGTTACTTTTTCTTCTTCTTCTTCTCTTCCTTCTCATCTTTCTCTTTTTTTTCTCATTTTTTTCTTTCGTTATCGTCATCGTTACTACCACCTCCATCTCTTCCTCCTCCTCCTCCTCCTCCTCTTTATTTTCTCATTTAAATTTCTTCAATCTCCTCCTTCCTTTTTCTCCTCTTCTTCCTCCATCATCGTTATTATCATCATCGTTATCGTTATTATTATTATTATCATCATCATCGACGTCTTCTTCTTATATGTATAACAGTTCAAATCCAGAATGCACCAAAATTCCTTAATGATGATGACACACAAACAAACTTAGTTCAAATAAGTTCAGACCAAAAGTGCACCTTATTTAAATTTAGAATGCACTGAAATTAAATTTAGAATACACCAAAATTACTTAATGATGATGATACACAAACAAACTCGGTTCAAAACAAGCACAGACCAAGTACATCTTATTTAAATCCAGAATGTATCGAAATTACTTAATGATAATGACACACAAACAAACTCAATTCAAACACAAGCACAGACCAAAAAATGCACCTTATTTAAATCTAGAATGCACCGAAATTACTTAATGATGACATACAAACAAACTCAGTTCAAAATAAGCACAGACTAAGTGCATCTTCTTTAAATCCAGAATACATTGAAATTACTTAATGATAACTCAAAACTCCTCCACCTCCTCTTTCTTCATTATCATCATCATTTTCTTCTTTTTTTCTTGTTCATTTTCTCCTTCTTGTTTTACCTTCTCATGATTCTTTTTGTTTTACTCTTTTAACAAGAATAAAAACAAGAAAAAAATCATACAAATAAGAAGAAGAAAAAATACATAATGTTACAAAATTACTAGAAAGAAGAGGAGAAAAAAATGCAGCAACAATAGCAGCAATAAAAGAACGACGATGAGGTGAAAACACACGAAGAAGATGAAGGAACACGTAGAAAAAAGAGGAGAAATGTGAAGAAGAAGGAGAAGAAACCCGAAGCAGGAGGAGAAGAAAGGAGGACGAGGAAGAGGAGGAGCTGGAACGTGGAAACGTTTACGTTAGTGGGATGGTTGGAGCGTGTATTCATGCTCTCACTAATGAAACTGATTTTTGTTGGATTTGGTCCAACTTGGTTGGACTTGGTTGCCAAAAAAACTTGGATATGTAGCAAGACCATTAAATTAAATCGTTAATTTAAATTATATCTGTTTAAATTTTTAATTCAAAATTTTAAATTATGTTAGTAAAATTAGATTAACTTAAAAAATAAAAATATATCAATGCAATCCAAATCGTACCAAAAACAAGTTTGCCAAACTTTATGTAAATAAGCATGTTTGCCAATGTGATGGGCGAACTTTTGTATGCATTGCAGAAGTTCGCCTATCTGTTAGTAGCAGTAGTAAAATAGGTCGAACTCGCCGGGTAAAACCGCCAAACCTCCAACAAAAGTTGGGTCGGGGCGAGATTTTGAACTCGCCAAATTTAAAAAACCCGCCAAATATAACATCATTACTATCAGAATGTCACACTTCCGGTTACGCCACTCTGATAGCGAGGACGTTACGACCACTTTAAAAATACATTAACATAGTAGGAGCCTTTGACTGAAAAGCACATCGACTTTTTTTAAAAAATCGGAGATACTTTTTCTTTATATATATCATCATAATTTATATTAACAAGAATAACTTCTACAAGCATATATGTATATATAAAGCCATCAAATTAAACACTCATATCCCTCTTGACAACAATGCAATCATAATGGCAAGGGAAAACAATAACTAAGATAATACATCAAAGAAAAGAACGATCAAAAGCTTAGTAAAATCTCCCTCGGCTTCCTGGTCTGTTTCCTGAAAAAGGATAAGGTTGTAGGGGGTGAGAACCTAACCGCACAATCTCACCAAAGGAGTTTAAGAATTGTTATAGAAGGATATATGTATATAATCAAAATTCTTTAAAATCAGTGATCATTGTTCGTCTTATAAATCCATTTCTCTAATTTAATTTATTTCATTCTTAAAACCCGTCCAACCTTTATTCATCAATTCACCAAATCACAATCTCCATTTCAAATTCATGTGACTATCCGTTCAAAACTAAAATCATCAATCACACTGCCACAAATCAAAATACATATCAAATTTTGCCAAAACTTACTAAGACATATAACTTACCCAATCACAGCCTCCGGCCCAACAATCGCGGCCCCCAGCCTAGACAAAATCAAGTCACAGCCTCTGACCCAACATATAATCAAATCACGACCTCCGACCCAACATATAATCAAATAACACCACCACACTCTACCATAATATGAACCAACAAGTCACAAGCACAGGCAATCAAACAGACAATCAAAGAATCACACATAGAGAACAATTATAACAAGTAGTACAATTAGCAGTTAACAGAATGTCAAATAGGAAAACCAAAATAATTATGCAAATTCAAGCAATTTCAAACAAATGCAGCATGATGCATGTCTATTCCTAACACAGGCCATGAGTTTACGTGTTGGTTGGTTGCCCGTACCTGACAACATTCCTGAGATAGGCATTACGTATCGCCGTCCCTACCTCAGAAAATATCCCTTCCGTGAGCGTTAAGTATCGCCGTCCTCATAGAAGATCATTCATCCGGTCTCCAGTGAGCGTTATGTATCACCGTCCCCACCGGAGCCGTACTCACAGTCTCACATGGGCTCCACGTATCGCCATTCCCATTGAGCTGTACTCTTAGTTTCAACTAGGCATTGCATATCACCGTCCCCACTTTAAGGTTCATCCCCTCCATGAGCGTTATGTATCGCCGTCCTTATAGGGAACTCTTTTAGGTCTCAAGTTGGCATTATGTATTGCCGTCTCCACTGAGCCTTATGCACAATATCTCAAGTGAGTGTTATGTATTGCCGTCCTCACGAGATTGTGCCCAATATCAAATCTCAATCACAATCACAACACAAGAGAGGGAATCCTTCATGCTCAACTTGCCTAATCCATGAGCGGGACAACGCCACTGTCTTCATTGTGTGCGGGAGAAAACCACCAATCCCACAATGTTAATCATAATCATTTTCATAATCAAATTCATCATTAACATAATCATACCTAAGCATAATAAAGACCACAATCAAATCCTTTTTAATCATAAATACGCAAGCAGGACAAAACTTCGTCCTTACTAAAAATAGATATCCAATCCAGCCATTTAGGCCACAATTAGTTAATATCAATGCCTTTCAGTAATATCATGAGTTATTAAACTTATTAACCTCAATTCATTATCAATTCATCAAATTCATAAACTCTGTGAGCGGGACAAAACTACCGTTCTCACCGTGGGTGACACAAACCGCCATCCCCACAACATCCTCAACATCTCCTTTAACAAGTTTTATATAGAAAACTCAATTTAATTCATTAAAACCCAACCCCAGTGTATATAAAGTCTTAAAATAGTTTATCAGAGTTCATACAGGAGTTACAGGGGTTAAAAAGCTGGTTAGATAGGCTAAAACAGTTAAAATTAGCATTTTCTAAAAAATAGGGCAGTCGTGTCCACTTTTGTGCGTATATGCGGGATGCGCATAAAAAAAGTTCAGTTCTATAAAGCATGTCATGCATACGCATGGGTTGTGCATACGCATGACCCCAACTTTCTTTAACTTTTGCAAAATTCAATTCTAAACCCCAATTTTTCAAAACTCATAACTTTTGGTACAAAATTCATTTTTCACCCGTTCTTGGACTATTTTAAAGATCTCTTCCCCAATTTTAAATCAACATAAATTTCACCCAAATATAAACTCCAAGTACCAAGTTATGGTCTGTCAAAATTAGTCAAAAACCCAGTTTTACCCAAAATTTTGCATAATGCTCTTTTCACAAAACTTCCATTTTACCTCTTTCAAGATCAGCATAGCCAAATTCCTTACTCCAAATAGGTCAACACAAAATGTATCTATCCATTTCAATCTACAAAATCATTAGTACCGAATTTCACATTATTCTCAAGTTTTATCTTTGCACTATCTTCCAATTCATCAACAACCAAACCTTACAAAATCAATTTCATACATTCCTCATTCCAATCCCATTTTCAACCATCATCTCTCACACACAATGACTCATACCAATACTTAAAGCCAACCAAATCCAATCCAAATTATCATTTTCCATACAAATTTAAATTCCAATCAATAATCATACCAATTCACAAATCCAAGCAAGCCAAACTTTGAACCTTCATCAATATCATCAAACCAATTAACCAACATTGTCCTAATGTCAACTTACCAAAACTTATCCAAATACGGTCTTAGGCCCAAATTCTCACATCGAACTTTATTCAACTCAATTTCATAGCTCATCACGAGGTAATCAAAATCACAATATTTGCATTAATTCATCATTCAAACACATCAATAATTATCCATTCATAATCACAATCAAACATACCAATTCATCAGACTCACATAATCACCAAAAATATAATTTTCATATAAATATCAATTTATAACAATTCTCGGTAATAAAATTATTTTAAGAAAAATCCCTACCTTGTTAACGGCAGTTTTCAACCTTTAAATTCTCTCTTTCCGACTAAACCAAGCTTGCTCAACACCAACCAAGCCTCAAGAATTGCTCCACAACCACACCAAACACCAAAAATAAGCAAGCAACTCTAATATCACCAAAATCACACATATATCAACTTAGGGCTCATAGAAAATAGAGATTTAAAAGAGAAAAAAGGTCACTTTACCGTATCCCATTCAAATTTGGAATGGAACCCCTTGAAATCCATGCTAGAGTACCCTTAAAGAACCAAAATCACAAGATTTCAACACCATGTACCCCAAAAATGTGAAACAGGAAAGAATTCGAAAATGGAGCAGGGATTTCAGATTTAATCACCATAATATTTAGATAGAATTGAAGAGAATGAGAAGAGTGATGCGTGGCTGCAAATGGCTTATCAATTGGAATTACAATTAGGAAGTTATGAAGGGGAGTGTGCTGAATTGTGAAGTGTGGAAGGCTTATAAGCCTTGGTCTTGGGCCAACATGGGCTCGTTTGTGATTTTTGGGTCCGTTGGCCCTATCTTGAGCCAAAACCTTTAAGACAAGTGTTTGGTTTTCATTCTAAATATTTTCTTGCCTTTCATAAAAAAAGTTCAAAACTCAAATAACTCATATTTTGATTTTCAAAAATCCAAGGTCTTACACCAAAACCGCGAGCCAAGGCGGGGCGAGGCGAGCTAGCCAGACGGGCAGTCATTTTTCCCCCTTTTTTAAAGGTTATTTTAGAAATTTAAATATGATATAAATAGTTACAAGTTAGAGTTTTGAACCCATTCAACCTAGCCTCCCCCTGATCCTAGCCTTTTCCTGACCCTGAGCATGAGTGGCTGGGCTCCCTACCTCTGTTTTCACTCTCGTCTCTCAAGCTTTCTCACATTTTCAGAGCACCGGTGGCGACAGCGGCGATTTTCTCACACATTCGTAATGGAACTCGTCTCTCCTCTCTCACATCTTGTTGTCTTTGTCTCGGTGTCTCCCTCACATTCCTGGCTGCCGGCAGTGCTCGTTTTCCCCCTCTCACAGTTCAGCGTCTCTATCTCGGACCTTGGTATCTCCCTCATATTTGCAACGGCTGGCGGCACTCATCTCTCCTCTGGTAATTGGTAAGCTATTTGTTTATTTTTATTTTTTATTTTTCGTCTCTAATTCTGTTTGATATTCTTTAACATTTTTTTTAACAAAAAATCTCCGCTGCTGAATTCTATTTTTCACTTTCTCTAATTCTGTTTGATTATTGATATGTAATATGTTTATCATTGATTATGAAGCTGTTTGATTATTGTTAATGATTTTGTTTCAAGATTTTTTACTATTATTTTGTTATTTGTTTAGTTATTGATGATGTAGTTAGTATTTACTGGTTACTAATTTAGATATTGTTATGTTATTTACGTTGAGTTATGAATTCTGCAATGGATAACTCTGTCTCTATGGAGATTGATCGTGGGAATCTAACACAAAATTATGATATCAAAGAGAGATCTAATGGATATTGTTATGTTATTGATATTGTTATGTTTTATTATTATTGTGTTTGAGACTTATTAAATTATTATAGTTAATATTGTGATTTAAATGTGTTTGAGATTTAGAATCATCATATTATTTTTGGGTAAAAAAAAAGAGGACGGGTTGACCCGGCCTGCCAACTCGCCTTTTGTTCAATTTGGCAAGACAAGCCCGCCCCGCCCCATATTTGGGCGGACTTTGGTGGGGCAGGATGGGACGATATGATTTGCTATCCCTTATGAGAACTTTATAAAAACTAAAAAAAATATTGAAAAATAATATTTTTAATTGTTTTTGAAAATTTAATTTTTTTATATTTTATAATTGAAAAAAATTCTGATTTTACATTAAATTGGGGACACGATTTAGTCTATAATAAGGCTAATGTAGTAAACTAATGTAGTCTCCAATAATTTAATAAGGTATAATTTTATAGTGTGTAAATTGTGAGATCCTTCTACTATTTATCAAGAATGTTACATGTTAGTCTAAATTATTGGATTCTCTCCATTTATAGAGGACAAGGCTTGATAAGGAATACAATTAAAATTTTATTTTTAAAATGATTTTTGTCTATTATATATAAGAAATGATTTTTACTCTTTTTAATATTTGAATTTTTTTTTGGACTGGGTGTCTGGACTCTCTTAGGCCTGATATAGTCGGTCCAAAAAAATCTCCGCCATCCTAACAGTTTGGGATCATCTTCACCTCCGAATCATCTCTTGAATTGTAAGGAGTGAGATTTTCTCCCACAAAGATAAGATAATCTGGAAAAGCCTATAAAAAGAGAGTTCCATAATAAGAGAGACGAGAGAGAGAGAGAGAGATGGGGGGAACACTGAATGGGGTAGAATTACGGATTTACAGATAAAGGATCCTAGGGTTTGGAATTGAGAGGAGTATCAACATTTGGAAAACGATTCTTTCTCTGTTTTTGTCACTAATCTACCATAAGATATTTCAAAGAAGAAATTATTTCATTTGTTCCATTGGACGGGGCGAATCAATGATATCTATTTAGCTGAAAAATAGAAAGGTGTATTTGTTTGCGTTTGTTCGCTATACGATGAAAGGGGGGCGATGAAGGCTATGGCAGAAATGCATCATACGAGTATAAGAGGGAAGATAATCTCAGTAGGTGAGGCTAAGTATATAAGGTCAATGGAGGGGAAGAACACCGGGTTATGTAACGGAGACATTGTAAGAACTGATGTGGAGAACAGGCAACCTAAGAGAGGCGAAAGTCCTACAAGAGTGGAAGAAACGAAGAAGGCTACATCTGTTAAGGACCCACATGGGAACAGTTGGACGAAGAAGGTTGAAGTCTCAATAGCAAAAGAGAATTTCGATTGGCTACTGAGGAGTTTAGTAGGAGGAACGGTGATGGCCATTGACTTCAAATCACTACAGAGAGCGATCAGTAAGAACATTGCTCAGGTTATTGAAGTCAGAGAACTTGGAGCGTATAAAGCCTTGTTAGTTTTTGATACTATGAAGAATGCGGAGGAAGCATACACGTTCAAAATGAATAATTTCCTACAATTCTTTAACAGTGTTTGGAGATGGGAGGAATCGGAACGTAGTGAGACTAGAAGAGTTTGGCTAGAATGCTATGGAGTGTCTTTACACGTTTGGTCAGTGGAGACGTTCAACACGATAAGCGGTCTATGGGAGGAAGTAGTCAACGGTGATGATATGACAAAGTTCAAATTATCATTTAGCACTGGTCGAGTGTTAATTGATACTTGTGTATTTGACATAATTAAGGAGAGGGCGCATATCACTATAGGTACTAGTGGCTTCGATGTTTTCGTAAAGGAGGTGGGACATGAGATATATGGTGTTAAATATTTGTTGGAAGATGCAATCGTAAGGCAAACGTGTGAAAGTTCTAGTTCACATGCTGGTGGAATGGTGGTGATGGCAGCAATGTGGGATCCGGCAGCTAAACTTACCGTGACACGGGCTAACGAAGGTAATACAGATAAAGGTAGAGTGGTAACATGAGATATTTTTTTGAATGAATGCAACCAAGAGAATTAAAAATCGTATCAAGTGAAATGGAAAATGGGTTCATTCAAAATTAAAGGGATTAATAGTGAGGTTGATTGTGAGAGATTTGATGATTATGCGGAGACTGATTTGAAAAGAACAGATACTGAGAATTGCTTTGATAAAGAAAGTGGGTCCAAAAAATTTGAGGAAATGGTGCAAGGGTGGAATGATATGGATCTGGACTTCAACAATAGGGAGGCCCACAAACAATGCCACAAGAATAGACTCTTTTTGGGCCATCAAGATAATGGGCTTGTGCAACATTGTGGATTTGATAAGGGGATGAATTGGGAGCCGTTGCAACAAGAGCATGGTATGGAAGTTGCGCTGGGTCAGGGGCTATACATGGATTTTGGGTTGGTGCAGGAGGATCCTTCCTTGAGCAATGGAAGGATACGCGGCACGAGTAGCACTTTCTAACATTAACAAGCCATTGAGCACGCCGCTGCTAAGGAATGCGAGACGCGTTCCATTGAGCCGAGGAGACGTGTGGCATGTTGTAACGGTAGGGAGGTGCAGAGCGAAAGCAAAGAACGGGATCCGTGTAGTGTTGTCGTGGAGAGGTTGGAAGCAGCGAACAATGTGCAGGGACATGACAAAGGGCCGAAAGTGGAGGGATTCGTTGAAAGAAGAACGGACCGGGCAAACCAGGGAGGCCAAAGGATGCAATTCCAGGAACGGGAGAACAAAAGGTGAAGGTAGGAGGTGAAGACAAAGTTGAGGGACATGAAAATGCCAAAGAACAAGATACAGAGGATGTTGGATCCGACACAAAAGCGGAAAATACAAATCAAAATGCTGAACAGAGGTGTACGCAGGAAGATCAGTTAACCGAAAATAAGGAAACATGGAAGTTAGGGTGGAGTCTGGTGCGATTTTCTATGATGAAGAACAAAACATTATGGCAATTTTATAAAGTCAAAATAAAGCTATTGGGGAAAAAAGGACGTCAAAACAAAAAGAGAAAGCTAGGTGGAGCAGGCCCAAACAACATAACAAGGTGTGTAAAAATTATTTTAAATAATTTATAGTTGCTGGAATATTAGAGGACTAAGAGCAGATGGGAAGTTGAGTATGATAAAATAGTTGAAGAAAAAGTATAGGTTAAATATGTTAGGATTGATTAAAACTAAGAGGGAGGTAGTGATTAAGTTTGACGTAGTACGGTTGTGGGGTTATGACACGGTGGGCTGGTATTATGTGGAATCAATAGATGCCTTTGGCGGGTTATTGTTATTGTGAGATGATTTGTTGTTTAAACGGTCGAACTGTTATAAAGGGGATGGTTGGATGTGCGTTGAAGGTTTGCTGACAAAAAATAATTTTAACTGTGCATTCTGCTTGGTGTATGGAGCACATGTACGGAGTGAGAAACTAGTGATGTGGGAGGAGTTAAGCTATATTATGGGTTCATGTCAAGTACCATTTTGTTTCATGGGAGACTTTAACGGGATATTAAGGATTGAGGAAAGGAAAGGCGTTGTTAGTTTACCGGCATCTGCGGAAGATTTTAAGGAATAGGTGCAAGATTTACAGCTAATGGATTTACCGCTAACTGATCGGAAGTTCGCATGATTTCGAGGTCGATCTTGTAACTGCATTGACAGGAATCTCGTCAATGTGGAGTGTCTTAAGGAGTTTCCAGATACTCGGTTGAGAGGAGAACCTAGAGGTCTATCAGATCATTGCCCACTAATTCTAGAAGATATAAGGCTTAGTGCGGGTCCAAGACCATTTTGAAGATTGGATTCCTGGTTTACACATGAAGGATTTTTGAGGATGGTAAAGGATGAGTGGAGGAACTTAGGTAATGAACAGTTCACTAATAAATTGAAGGCATTGACGGTACCGCTGGGAGATGGCATAAGGACAATTTTGGAGACATGGACAATAGGCTAAAGAAGTTTGAGGAAGAGATTAAGAAGATTGATGATATGGTTAGTGCTGGTAGTTATGACGGAACATTAGAGGCTAGACGGAAGGCTCTTGTGACTTGTTGTACGAAGTGGTATGCCAGAAAGGAGATTCATTAGAAGCAGATACCTCGATCTCAACATGCTAGAGATATGGACAAGAACACTAGGTACTTTCATAACCTAGCGCCGGCTAGAAGAGGAACAACATAATCGATTCTCTAGTAATTAACGGCAGATTGGTGAGGAACCACACCAGAATAAAGGTTGCAATTACAGGATTTTATAAGGATCTATATCGGCAGGAATATACTCCTATGATTGGGATCTGTGATGGGTTGGTAAGGCAGATTCATGATGAAGTGGCAGCAGCGTTAGAGGTGATGCCATCGCCTGAGGAAATACGAGAGGCAGTCTAGGATTGTGAGTCCATTAAAGCGCTAGGTAGTGATGGGTACAATATGAACTTCATAAAGAAATGTTGGGGTGAGATTGGCCAGAAATTTACTGCAGCCGTGTTAGAATTTTTCCAAAGTGCGAAGTTACTAACGAATGCTAATGTAACATGGGTGGCGCTAGCTCCAAAATTTGTGGGAGCCAAGAAAATTAAAGACCTGAGGCCGATTAGTATGATTGGTTGTGTCTATAAGGTGATATCCAAAGTTTTAGTGAGAAGAATGCGTGTACTGATGCCAGGTTTAGTGGGAGAGACTTAGTCTGTGTTTGTAAAGGGTCAAAAAATACATGATGGTTCTCTCATTGCTTGTGAGATGGTCCAATGGCTGAAGTTGCGCAAGAGGCAAGTGGCAATTATCAAACTAGACTTTCAGAAAACTTACGACAGGGTGAGATGGAGCTTTGTAGATATTGTGCTACAAAAGATGGGTTTTGGTCTTAGATGGAGGGCATGGGTGAAGGAATGTGTGACTACAGCGACTATGTTGGTGTTGATTAATGGGTCACCATCCAAGCCGTTCAGAATGGAGAGAGGACTTAGACAAGAATATCCTCTTTCTCCTTTTCTGTTTGTTCTTGTTGTTGATGTCTTGCACAGGATGGTGGGTGAGACAGTCAAGAATGGATGCATTGCTCCACTGTTGGTGGGAAGGGACAACATAGAGTTGTTGTATCTCTAATTTGCAGATGACACAATCTTATTTTGTCCATAGGAAACAGAGACAATAGTGAATCAAAAGAGGCTTCTGCGTTGTTTTGAGTTCATGTCTAGACTAAGTATTAACTTTAATAAGTCAAACTTGATTTCGGTTAACTGTGAGCAGGAATGGGTGACGAATATGTGTGGTTTATTGGGATGTGCTGAAACTGCTTTACCTGACAGGTACCTAGGAATTTCTCTAGGTGCAAACCCTCGGCTGGTGAAGACCTAGAAATCGATCACAGACAACGTGGAAGATAAGCTTAGCTTATGGAAAACGAAGTCTCTCAACAAAGCTAGTAAGCTAGTTCTCATAAAATCTGTTCTTAATAGCTTGCCGGTTTACTACTTAAGCCTGTATAAGATGCCAAAGACGGTTGCAAAAAAGATAATTGGATTGCAGAGAAGGTTTTTGTAGAGTAAAGAATATTAGAATAACGGTATACCACTTGTGAAATGGAAGATGGTGTGAGCTTCGAAAAAGTTAGGTGGTTTGGGGATGGGGGATGGGTTAATCAGAAATGCGTCGCTTTTGTTCAAGTGGTGGTGGCATTTTTCAAAGGAAGATTGCCTGTTGTGGAAGAAGGTTGTATGTTCTTGTAATCATTTGAACCCAATTGTAACAGTGTTAACACAGCCATTACCATCAAGAGGTGACCCGTGGAAAGATATTGCTAGCTTAATATCAAAGAGCAACATGTCGAAGATATGATGATCAGTGGTTTGTCTATGGAAGTGGGAAATGGCAGACATATTCAATTTTGGGAGGATGATTGGTTACAAAATGGCTCTTTAAAAGATAGTTTTCCGAGACTCTTCTCTGTTTCAAATCAACAAGGATTTGTCATATGGGACTGTGGGTTCTGGGATGGGTTAGAGAGGGTATGAAACTTTCAGTGGAGAAGAAATTTATTCTGATGGGAGATAGAGTTGCTCAATCAACTTCATGACCGATTACAGCTAGCAAGACTATCTTCTGATAGAGAAGATACAGTTATATAGAAATTTGACAGAATAGGTACTTTTTCTAATAATTTATTTGTGCAAGTGTTGCAGAAAGAGACTCTTGCGGAGGATATCACAAGCTACAGCCTCACTAGTACCATATGGACATGATTGGTTCCTCCAATAGTTGAACTATTTGCATGGTTTGTCTTAATAGGCAAGATCAACACTAGGCTAAGAATTATACATCATTGTGTAAGATTTGTGCTTTGTGTAAAAAAAAATAGAATCTGTGCATCATTTATTTCTTGGTTGTAAGTTTACGTGGCAGGTGTGGTGCTGTTGGTTGTTGTGTGCTGATATTGCTTGGGCTATCCCCGAAATTATCAAAGAACTGTTTGAGAGTTGGATTGAAGTGCCTGGTCATAACATTGAGCAAAAGAAGTTACTAATAGGATTCTTTGCGATTATCTGAAACATTTGGTTGGAACGGAATAGCACAATCTTCCGGAGCTCCGAGACAGGTGTTGATGGAATCAAGAATAAGTCGTTTTTGAGCTAGGGAAATGGTGTAGTGTTGATTCATTTTGTTGTTTATGGTAATGTTGGAGATGACAATAGATTATACCCTATATGATTGTGTTTATTGTCTTGTATTTATTGTTGTGTTTCTTGTTCTTACATGCTCCACTTTAATGTGTTGGATTCTCTTTCTTCAAAAAAAGAAAAATGCTCTACTTTAGTGTGTTTGGTCCTCTTTCTTCAAAAAAAAAAAAGAAAAAAAAAGTTCCTTCACTCTCTGGATATGATTTAATCCCACCTAAATACATAAATTCTATCTCATTAACTTCTTAATTTGGACATTAGAATGACTTTGTAGGTATCATTTCCGCCGCTCTTAAAGTCTGATCACACCCGTCCGAAACCAACAAGTTTCCGATCCGATTCATCAACATGTGCAAATAACTTCTTGTATAGAGTTCAAAGTCTTTTAGTTAAAATATAAGATATTCAATTATCAATTTGACTAATTTTATATTTATTATTTCTAGACATATTTAAAAAAGAAAACGAATTCATTAATAGGAAAATAGGCTTATTAATACACTGGTCATAATAATCGTCTTTCTCTTCTAAATCAATTTTCCAGTTATAATATTTACTCAAAATTAAAAAAGATTAAAATGTATTGAAACTAAAAATTTAAATCAGTTATAACAGTATCTTTTATATTTTCTAGTAATTATTATTCTCTTTTAATTGGATAAATATTTGTATAAAAAGAAATTTAAAGTAACATTTAATTAAAATGAAAGGAATAATAATAAAAATTTTAATAGAGCATTTGTTAAGGTTATTAATGTAAAATCCTTTTTCAGAAATTAAAAAACTAAAGTCTTAATATCTATAATGCATTAGTTTTTTCTATATTTTATTTAGATTTAACTACAAATAAGTATATATCGAATGTCTAGAATTAGCAATTAAATCCTAAGAATATTTATAAAAAAATAATTTTATGTATTGTATTTGTTTTAAAAAGTATATATTTACTCAAATTAAAAATTATTAAAATGTATTGAAAATTAACAATTTAAGATCAATTGATAATATTATCTTGGATAATTGATAGGAAATATTATTCTCTTTAATTATTAGTAGAAAATTATTTGTAAAAGATGAAATTTTAAAAATTAACACTTATAGAAAAATAATAAGAATTCTATTAAGCCATTTCTTAAGGTTCTGAGTGCAAATACTTTATTAGAAATTATTTAGAAGTTTTAAGTTTCGAATGCATCTGTATAATGCATTCATTTTTCTCTCTTCTTCTTTAGAAAAAATAGGTTTAACAATGTCCTGAATTAGCGAAATCCTAACTATTTATAAAAACAATTTTATGTACTTAAATTAATTTTTAAGGGAATGGATTACAATAAAATATATCAATTGTTGCAATTATTAAAGATGAATAATCCATATATTTAATTAGTTTGCTAACAAGTATCCTAAAGATAAGGGTAAGGTTATCTATTTTAAAAAGTTTTTATAATATTTATATATTTTGCTGTAAAACTTTTTTTTTTTTTTTTTAGCTTTTCAATACAGACTTTTTATATTTAACACTTTAACAAGTGTCCTTATGCATGTTTAAAACCTAAAAGGCTTGAAACCATATCTAACCGATCATCTTCTAAAAATTAAACATCCTTAATGCTCGGTTTAAGTTCAAGTTTATTTTAAGTCCTACAAAATAGTACATAATATTTATAGATTATATGTTATAAATAACGATTTAAGATTAAATATGAATTTATTATTTTAATATTTAGTTTTAATTAAAAAAACTGAACAAAAATAATTATACAATGTAATAAAATTTAATTGATTTCTACTAAATTGATACCATTTTACTATACTAAAATAAGCCTCATTTCATCAATCATATCTAATGCAAAATAAAGTTTAAAAATGATCGACATTTTATACATATCATATTTAAAATTCTAAAAACAATCTATTGGAGTTGTTCTAAATATTAAAAAAAAAAAAAAAACTGATTTTAATGCTTCATTCAATAAGAGTAGTTTTTGTAAAATTTAACAAAACTTAACAAATCAATATATTGAAGAGACCGTTATGTTTAATACTAATAATAATGGAAGATAAGAAAACGATGGGAAAATAAAAGATGATAAATCTGATGAAAGCCAAATTTCAAGCCACGGAAAAAAGAAAATAAAGGAATTAGTTAGAGTTTGCTTTAGAAAGAAAGTGGCAATAATAAAACAGATAAAGCAACATTTGTTGAAAAAGAGGGCGTGACTGCATCATCAAATAGTAATTCTGTTTGATTTGACCAATAATCCTTTTTCTAAAGTAATGTTGACACTTGAAATGATGTGACTTCTTTGCATAATAATTTTTTTATTGGTAGAATAAATAATTAAGAAAATAGAAACTTAATATTTACTATATATAACAATAGCATCTTTTACTGACGGTTAAGTGTCGGTAAATAAATCTATCGACGGTATAACTATTGATAAAAGACGGTCGACAAAATTATCATTGGTAAATTCCAATTAATATTACCGATAGTCGACGACTATCAGTAAAATAACGCGTAGAAAAATATTTATAGCCGTCGGTAATAATAATGTTAGAAAACATAATAAAATATGAATTCAAGGTAAAAGTCTAGGCAGCAGAAGAGGCGTCATAACTGGCGTATTGTTGGACGAGCCGCTTTCCATTTTCTCCTGTGTGAAGGAATACATGTTTGTGACCGTATTCTTCCACTAGTCTAGATTGGATTGGTGGTGGACAACAGTCTCGTGGAAGATCCTGATCTGTCCCTCGTATCTTTGATGAACATACCTTCACTTGTCGCACTCCTTCTGATATCATGCCTCCAGCTCCGACTTTCTCGTATAATACTGTTATAGCTCTCGCTCCATGTCTTGCTGCAGCTCCCTGTTGAGTAGGGTAATCTGTTCCTTGATATACACACATCCACTGACAGTGGACTCAACATTAGAGAATTGCGGAGTAGTCGTGGTGGATTAACGTCCCATGCCATAAACCCTCACCTACTTGCGGCTGCCAACTGTCTGCATTCATATCTCATCCTCAGATATGGGTAGCAATTCAGGACCCCGTTACAATGAGTCACATGATCCTGTTGAATCTTAGATAGCCGAACATCTAATGCAATCTAATGAAACTGAATAACATTGATGAACACAAAATTAAATAAACAAACGAATATAATTTACAGAAATATATTTGAATTTGCTGAACTTACAAAAGTGTTCTTAGACCATTTGTCGACTCATTTTGTACAGTCGTCCTTCCTTATGTATGTCTTCTAAAAGACCTCATTCCGATGAAATTTACGATCACTACAACAATATAGACTATTTTTTAGGATTATTATGTGTCAAAAAAATTAAAATTCGTCAAAAAAATAAATTTTGACACTATTTTAACTATGAAAATATGTTAATAAAAGTTTTGTCAAAAATAGTATTTTTAACATATAAGTAATTGTAAAAAAAGTTTAAATCTTATTTTGATAAATATTGGCCGTCAAAAATAATTTATTAGAAAAATTTGAGAATATATTTTTTGTGATACTTATTAACCGTCAAAAATACTATTTATTTTGACACTTATTGACCATAAAAAATTCTCAACAAAAATTTTTAACAAAGAATGAGATGAGATCTTGAAACTGAAGAATAAATTGAGATTTTGAAGATGAAGAATGAGTAGTATGATCCTAACTGAGAGTAGTGTGATGGCGAAATTGACGGAGCTCAACGAAGAAAAGGAATAATAGAATAAGTTGAAAACAAATGAGTGTCAAAATTGAGAAATAATTTTTTACAATTAAATTATTTATCAAAAAAACATAAAGAATTTAACATTTATAATATTTGTCAAAAATATATATTAATTTTTACACTTAACTATAGCTGTTAAAAAAAACATATTAAAATAGCTCTCTTTTCTTATAGTGGATTCAACTCGATCTTCTTTTCATTCAATTTACAATTCCAATAAGTCATTATATTAGTTTCAATTTTATTAATAATAAAATAAACAAATTAAACCTTTAAATAGATATTTATTACTTTACGCTCATACGATTGATTAATAGTTAAGTGTAAGACTGTCACTTTTTACTAATTAAGAAAAGGAAATTACATATATTTTGGGACAAAAGTGTACCGAATAAATATCAATAGTGCTGATATTTGAACTATCCGTATATATATATATATATATATATATATATATATATATATATATATATATATATATATATATATATATATATATACGGCTGGTGAACCAGTAAAATTCTTAAGGCACAAATAATCAATTATTGAAAATTGATTAAAATAGTTTTTTCATAACAGCTAAACATGGGTTTTCTATAGTAAGCATTAGGCAGAAGAAATTAAATAGATAAATATAATGACATAACTTTGGAACTTGCATGGTATACATTATTGGAAAATTATCAAGTGTTCTAGGAACATTAATATTCTTGTGGTTTTAACGATTGATATTAAGTTTGTATATATTTTAAGAAAGTTTTAAAATGTTCTATTAATTTTAGTCATTGATCTTTATTATAAAATATATTTTATTAAAATGAATGAGTAAAACCATTAAAATACTAATATGTTTGAAACACTTAAAAGGTTTTCTATATTTATAATAAAGATCGGCTAAAATAATTGGAACACTATTGTTTCGGAAACAACTATATATAACCTTTCTTGTTAGAAAATTATGCATAATTTGCATCATTGGAGGAATAGTAGTCAAGATTCAAAGTACAAAGTACAAACACATTGTGATTCATAGGCATAATAGTAAAAGTACGGTTTACCTGCCATTCACTAGAAATTAAATGCATATGTATATGGATAGATATGATAGGAAGAATTTCAAATGTTCTGAAAAAAAAATGGTATTTCAATAATTTTAGTCTTTAATCTCAATTATAAAAATGATATATAATATATATTAAATAAATTAATTGTTAAAATTATTAGAATATTAGTTTTTCAGAAACATTTAAAAATTTTTCCATATGTTGTTATGATATACCCACCACCTGCTTGGAGAGGTGCCCTAGCTTGTGCCCCAGTTAGGGGGAGGGTGAATTTCTTTTACCCAATTAAAGTGACAGAACTTGGTCAGAGTAAAGTTCTTTTCATTGACTAAAGTTGCTAAGCCAAATAGGTTGTTGTGAATCCAAAAGAAGAAAGCAAAAGTTTAAATACTATACCTTAATTATGCTGAAATTTTTTGGAATAATAGATATTTAATTCTAACTAATTTGGTCATATTATTGTAATAAAATTATTTATTCAAAAAGTTTAACGACACATGAAGAGTTAAATGCATATATGAATTCTATTTCTGGCTCTAGGGTAATGATGATTTCTTCACCAATATTAATATTATCAGCTCTCTATTCAATTTAACAAGGTCTTTTTCTTTTCTTTTCTTTTTCATTTTATATATCTTTAATTTATATCTAGAGTAGTTGAATGTTGTATGTTTGAAAATAACACCTGAACAGCATTTATAATTTTTTTTGGAATTTAATTTCCTCACACACATCCCCACCATTCGAATAAGCTACGTATTTTTGGATTAAATCAAATTCACCGGCCAGTGTTTTTAATATGATATATATTAGAACTTATTTTATAATTATTATTAATAATATATAGCACATTTACAAATATTTAATATAATAAACTTCACACAATTTAGAGGCGCATATATATATATATATATATATAAATTAAGAGATTTATTTCTGGTAAAATTATAAATTATAATGACGTTTCTTGCATTGAGAAACTTTTTTCAAGTTGTTAAGAATATATATAAATATAGATTTTCCCTTTTCTTTTCTTTTTTTCTTTTTAATCTCCATTTGATGTTGCACACGAGTGCGTGTAGTATAATATATATATATATTTACAAAAGAAAAAGCAGTATTGAAAAATGAAAAAGAAAAAGGGAAGAAAACAAAAGAAAAGAAAAAGAGAACAATTAAAAAGCAGCAGAAATAAAGCAGTAAATAGAGTTTACACTTTGGAGTTCGATGATGATTTATGCATAAAAAATATTTAGTAAAACAATAAAAATCAGTTTAAAATAATTTAAATTTTCCTTATTTTATATGTATTAATTATTATTAAAATAAACATATAATTTTATATATAATAAATATATAATTATAAATATTACATATATAAAATTATATATGTGATGAAGTTAAATAAAATAATTTTATATTATTATTTTTTTAATTGTAAAAAATATAATTATTTATATTATTTTTTTATTAATTTAAATTTTTAAAAGAAGTGATTTTTTGACATAATATCAAAAATTTTTATATTTTATGACATAATATCAGAAATTTTTATTTGAAAAATTTAGAATTTGATTCTGAGTAAATTTCAAAAAATGCCTACATAAAAAACAAATCAAGCAAATATAAAAAAAAAAAACTCTTATTTAAAAGATTGTATAAGAGAGATATAATTATTTATATTATTTTTGTTTATCCGTTTAAACTTTTTAGAAGAGTGGTATATATATATATTTGCTCTTACGATCTTAGTAAAGTTACTCCAAATCCAAGGCGTTGCCGTTAACAATGGCTTTGTTGCAAGTCACTTTCAGGAAGCAATATAATAGTGTCCCACCCAAATATTCTTTCATCTAAAAATTTTCCTTTGTCTTTGCGGTTCTTTTATGATCACTGACCCTTATTTTGTTGCACGTATGCATGAATCACTTTATGATTTTGACCCTTCGACAGATCCACAAACCACATTAAAATAAAGCTTTCCTACTTTTCTTTCTTCTTAAAAAAATGTTGAGTTGTTGGGGAAGGAACAATTTGAGGTAATAAATTAATTAAAGTTGCAATTATTTAGTTATATAATTATTCTCATTATCCAAAAATATTATCGGATTTAACTAATTTGATTATACAAACTTATTGAAGTCTCCAACAGAACATGCACCTACTTTTTCTTATCAATTCAATCACTCGTCATTAGTAAAGTTCGTAACAATTTATTTAAAAAAATTATTAGAAATAAGCCAACACTTTTATTAATTTTAATAAACACTTTGGATTAACACTGTATTTTTATATTATTTTACATTATTTGTTAGAAGCAAAAGACCAATACGAGGAAAGTGTTTTTGTATATTATTCAGTGTGATGAAAGGTACAATATATAAGGAGTATTTATAGGTGCTAGATGAATCAAAGTAATAAAGACAGAATTCTACAATTAATATACAGATATGCTATATAAATATAAACGATACTAATTGATCTAAATTGGTTCTAATGATTCTCTAATATCCCCCCTCAAACTTAAGTGGGAACTAAGGATACCAGCTTGAGTTTGGATAATAAAGTCCGAAAACGAGTCGGGTGATGAGTTTTCGTGAAGATCTCAGCAGTCTGATCTAGTGTTCTAACAGTAATGAGACGAACAGGATCAATAAGGATACATTGCCGAACAAAGTGACAATCAATCTCAATGTGTTTGGTGCGTTCATGAAACACATCATTATGGGCAATCTAAATAGCACTGCGATTATCACAAAAAACATCAGTATGGGACGACTGAGGAGCACCCAGATCTTCGAGAAGCCAACGAACCGAGATAACCTCAGCAATGGTGTCAGCGAGGGCACGGTACTCAGCTTCTGTGTTTGAGCGAGCAGTAAACATTTGCTTCTTAGCACGCCAAGAAATGAGAGCATCGCCAAAGAACAAACAGTAACCAGTAGTAGAACGACGATCAGTGGGATCACCAACCCAATCAGCATCGGAGTATGCCTGAAGAGTCAAAGAGGAATGGGCAGAAAAATAAAGGCCATGAAATAGAGTGCATTTGATGTAGCGAAGAATGCGAAGAACTGCTGCATAGTGAGTAGTACGAGGAGCTGACAAGAACTGGCTAAGGACATGAACTGGATAGGCAATGTCTGGTCGGGTGACAGTAAAGTAGACGAGACCTCCAACTAACTGTCGATAGAGAGTCAGATTATCCAAAACAGTGCCATCCATAGGGGTAAATCGAACATTAGGCTCAAGAAGAGTAGACTCAGTACAACTATTTGTAATCCCAGCACGAGCAAGAAGATCTGAAGCATACTTAGCCTGAGAGAGTTAGATGCCATCATCTGTGGAGATTACCTCGAGACCAAGAAAATAGCTGAGAGAACCAAGATCTTTCATCTCAAAAGTACGGTGAAGTGAGGCCTTGAGATCAGAGATACCATCAACAACATCTCCAGTAATGATCATGTCATCAACATAAAAAAGTAGAAGAACAACTCCACGTTCGCTTTTACGAATGAAAAGGGCATTCTCATGACTCATGAGGACTAGAAGGAAAACCAAGACTGCATATGGTAGTGCTGAACTTGTCAAACCATTCACGAGGAGCTTGCTTAAGTCCATAAAGTGCCTTGCGAAGGAGACAAACCTTACTAGAAGGACAAGGATATCCCGGAGGTGGTTTCATATAGACTTTCGTTTTCAAATCCCTATTAAGAAATGCATTCTTCACATCCATCTGACTGAGAGACCATTTTTTAACCACGGCAATGGCAATGAGAGCTCTAACAGACGTAAGGCGAGTGACAGGAGCAAAAGTCTCTTCATAATCAATATCATACTCTTGCGTACAACCTTGAGCAACCAAGCGTGCCTTATAACGGTCAATAGAGCCATCAGAGCGAGTCTTGATCTTGTATACCCATCTACTGCCCACAACTTCCTAATCAGAAGGAGGATCAATCAAATCCCAAGTGTGTGCTTTTTCAAGTGCCTGTATTTCTTCCTGCATTCCTTGTTGCCAATTTGGATTTGTGGAGGCTTCTCTGAATGACTTAGGTTCATGTTGATGAAGAAAAGTAAAAAAATAATGATAATCAAGAAGATGAGGAGGTGGATTCCTTACCCTAGAAGAACGAGTGGGAGGAGGAGGCATGACGGTAGGAGTGGGATCGCCGTCCGGAATGGAATCATCAGGAGATAGAGAAGGCGGAGGAGCAGGGGCCTCGAGGGATGGACTTGGGGTAGACCCTATAGTATCATCACTAGGAAAGAGATCAACATTTGGGTTAGTAAAAAACGGTGATGGAGTAGAAGGAATGGACTCAAAAGAGGAAAAACTAGAGAACATGTGATGCTCCCAGAAGACAACATGACGAGATATACGAATACGGCGAGAGATAGGATCCTAACAACGATAACCCTTATGTTCAGAAGCATAACCAAGAAAACAACACATGCGAGCCCGATGTTCAAGCTTATTGTATTGATGAGGCTGAAGAAAGACAAAACAGACACAACCAAAAATACGGAGAGAACTGTAATCGGGAGAAGTACGATAAAGACGCTCAAAGGGAGTAGTGTTACTAAGAACAGAAGAAGGGAGTTTATTGATAGCATGAACAGCAGTGAGAACAGCTTCACCCCAAGCACGCTCAGGACAGGAAGAGGAAATAAGCATCGCACGGACAAAGTCAAGAATATGACGGTGTTTATGCTCAGCTCTGCCATTTTGTTGAGAGGTACCAGGACAAGAAAACTCGAACAAAGTACCCTGTTCAGAGAGAAAATTTAAAAGTTTGGAGTCATGATATTCCATAGCATTATCACGTCTGAAAATTTTAATGACCTTTGAAAACTGAGTTCGAACCATAGTGGCAAAGTTAATATAAATCTGAGGCAACTCATAACGATTAGTCATCAAATAAACCCAAGTAAAACGTGAATAATCATCAATAAAGACAACAAAATATCAAGTCCCTCCCATAGAAGCGGTGGGAGCGGAGCCCCAAACATCAGAATGAATAAGATCAAAAGGAGAGCAAGCAATAAAGGAATTATTATTAAAGGATAAGGCAGGTTGTTTTGCAGTGCGACAAGAAATGCAATCTAAAGACTCATTTTGAACTTGACCTAAAACACCCGTAGATATAATAGGACGCAATTTTTCTAAGGAGCTATGGGCAAGACGACGGTGCCACAAGTGAAGAGTAGATGGAGAGGAAGCAGCACAGAGATTTGACGTAGAGGGAACATGAAGGTTCTCGAGCTCAAATAAACGTCCGACCTTACAACTAGTCCCAATGATCTTTCTTGTCCAACGGTCCTGCACACAACAACCAGAAATAGAAAAAATGACATCAAAATCGAGTTCAACAAGCTGACCGACAGAGATAAGATTAAAATTCAATTTTGGAATAAAATAAGCATCAGAAAGATGAATATTGGACTGTGAAATAATCCCGTGATGTGTTGCATGCAAGAGGGAACTATTAGCAGTGTTGACAGAAGGTGCATTTGTAGTGGGAGACAACGATGAGAAAAGATGACGCAAAGGAGATATATGATTAAAACAACAAGAATCAAAATACCATTTAGAATTATATGGAGGGGTGGAAAGAGTAGCGGGAGTATTACCAGAAAAAGAGAGAAGTTGCTTAAGAAGGGATTCAATATCTGGTGTAGAGACAGAAGGTGTGTTGAGAGATGTGGAAGGGGTGGACTCAGTAGCAGCAGCAGCAGCAGTAGAGGCAGGCACATGCGGAGAGTTGTTGGGACGAGGTTGATACTTGTTCTGATCTGAACGTGGTGGTCTAGTAGGACAGGTAGCAATCAAGTGACCCGAGAGCTTACAATAATGGCAGAATAGTTTCGGGCAATTGGAGCCAATGTGGCCTTTTTTGTTTGCACTTACGACATTCAATAGAAGGACAGTCGGAGAAGGAATACCCAGGCTGGTTGCAGTTTCGACAGATTTTGCCCTTTCTGTCGGTGGCAACAAAGACAGTTTCACTTTTAGAACGAAGCAATCCCAAGCGCGTTTCTTCATACTTAAGACGAGGAAGAGCATCTTCAAGACTAGGCAAGGGATTCTGATGAAGAAGAGAAGCCCTGACCGGCTCATAGTCATCCGTAAGTGCCATCAGAAATTGGATGAGACGTGTCCGATTCCGATAATCCTCATATGCCTTAGCATCAGTGGGATCTTTAAGAACAGGCTCACAAGAGGTCAACTGATCCCAAATAATCTCCATCTGAGCAAGAAAATCAAAAACTGCTTGGCCACATTCTTGCTTAAGGCTATGAAGTTCCTTAAGCAGTTGGTACTGATGGGAGAGATCAGAAATAGTGTAACGTTTTGCCAAATGATCCCATACCTCTTTAGCAGTTTCAAAACGCCCAAACTGTAAATAAATGCCAGGAGTAGAAGTGTGGCGGAACCAAGTAATAATCTGATTATTTTTACTATCCCAATCTTCCAATTTCTCTGTAAAGTCCTTCTCAGCATCCTCCTTGGATTTGGAGGCACCATCTTTGGATTTGTCAGTCACAATTGGCTTAACAAGATAGGCAATATCACCAGTCATATATCACCATAATTTTTACCCTTTAAGAAATCCTCGCATAGCTTCAACCCAATGTGCATAGTTGGAGCCATTAAGGATAACAGGGATAGGTTGAAAGACATCCGGTTTTTCCATAGTAATAGAAATAATAGCAAAAGGGAGAAGAAATTACAAATTCGGGGCAGAAAACGAGAAAATGGAGCCCAGAATTGGAAAGAGCTCACAAAAAAACCTTAGGGAGGGTCCGCTGGTCTGCCACGTCAGCGCCACGTCAGCAGTGACGTCAGCACCACGTTAGCGGAACGATGACACGTGGTGGCACCTGAGAGGAGCGAGAAGACACGCTAGCGGTGAGGTGGAATGCGGGTCAACCAGCGAACCAGGTCGGGTCGTTCGCGGGTCACTGGATACGGAGGATGGCTTGCGTTGCGTCACGTGGAAGCGCCAGGATCGTGCGATCGGCACCAAGATCCAACGGCTGTTGAAGCTTCTGGAGTGAGAAACAATGGAGGTGGGCAGCAAGGTTCCGGCGGCGTGTGAGGGTGCGTCCGGAGGCTTCTGTCGGTGGTTTTGGCGGCGTTGGAAAGCTGGCGAAGAGAAGAACACGATGATGCCGGAGGTGACGAACCAAAGCGTCGAAAACAGATCGAAAAACGAGAGCAAAGAGACACTGTCGGAAGAGAAAAATAAGGAGGCTATGAACAAAATTTCATTGAAAAAAAAAATTTAGGCTCTTGATATCATGTTAGAACCAAGAGACCAATTTGAGAAAAGCGTTTTTGTGTATTATTCAGTATGATGAAAGGTACAATATACAAGGGGTATTTATAAGTGCTAGATAAATCAAAATAATAAAGACATAGAATCCTACAATTAATATACTGATATGTTATATAAATATAAACGATACTAATTAATCTAAATTGATTCTAACGATTCTCTAACATTATTAAAATTTAAATTTATGATTTAAGAGTCAATAGATATTATGTATAAAAATATATTGATTGATTAAGCATTAGTCTAAAATAATAGATTTTATTGAATAATGTAACATTGTTCATTTGTTTATTTATTTATTTTTTTGATTAAATATTGAAAACAACAGCTCAAAGCCTCAAATCCATGCTATATGTAATATGAATTTTCTAATTATATAAAAATATTAGATATGTATGTATATCAATAACATTTTAAGTGTTCTTATTGTTTTGACGATCATTATTGTGGGCATTAATAAGTGACCCAAGGGTAGTTATATACATATATTATGGTGAAGTTTTATTTATTCAATATTTATATAGAAGGAGAAGAAATACTAGAGATGATGACGATGGATGATTGATATATACCGTTAGCCAACATATATAACCCACTCAAACTAATTATTACTAAGTTAGATTGGTTATATCACATACATTTTACAGCTAACACTATATTTGAATTTTTATTCTTGATTGGACATATTCTACCATGACTAGGGTCCACCCACCCGGTCTTTATTTATTTATCATCTTTTTGACAAGCCAAGCGAAAACAGAATTTTATTATTTATTATTTTTTATTTTTTATTTTTCATATCATGGTAAATGACAATAACTCTATTTTCATGCTTACACTTAATTATTTGCATGAGTAGTTGGTGTCATGCCTTACCGGTGCTCAGTGACCGTTTCATATTCAATCAAAATATACGGATATAAAGCAAAATATAAATTAAAATTTCACATACGCCATTAGCGTATATTTTTACCGTTTCATGGATTTTATTATACATTATACATAAGTACTAAGTTTAGAATATGTCTAAAATGAGCACAACAATTATGTGTTTATTGGATGTACTTAGGGGCGGAGCTAGAAGAAATATTAGAGGGGACAAAAAATATTTACACAATAAAATAAGACTAAAATAAAATTTTAAGGGAGAACTAAACTGAAATTTGCATATAATTTACATGTAAAAAATTAAAATTAGGGGGCGCCATTGCCCCCTTTCCTTGTACCTAGCTCCGCCCCTGGATGTACTATGTTTATATAAACCATTAGATTTTATTAGATAAAAATCAAAAGCTAGTATAAAAGAAGAACATTAATAAACTCTAATAAATACAGAATATCCTAATACATAAATAAATATTTTAAATGACAATATTTTAATACACAAAACTTTAAATAGCAACAAAATCTTTTATTCTTAAATAATTAAATATAAATTATATAAATACAAAATATATGAGTATTTTTTATTTATTAAGATTAATTATTATAAATTTTTTTATAATATTAAAAAATTAAATTAAAATAATATTTTAAACTATAACATAAAAATATAAAATAATTAAAATTTTATTTTATATTACTTGACAAATAATTAGATTATTATATTCAAAATTTATTAACTAACTAATTTTGTTAAAGATATTATTATATAATATAATTTTTCATCAAAATATTTAAAAATATAATTTATTTAAATATTATATATAATACATGAAAATATTAACTTTTTATTTTTTTTTATTTTTTTTAAAATAGAACAAATAATATAATTCTAAATACATGTCTATCACATTATATATTTACTTATATTAGTAAAATCTAAACTATAATCAAACTTAGATAATTATTAAAAATATAAAACATATAAATAAAAAAATATAAATATTTTTTATTCATTAAAATTAATTATTAATATGAAGACAGTGTATTGTGCGCTGATCCTTTATCCATTTAACTTCTCTCTCACCCTTTTCATAGTCCTTCTTGTTAGTGAATGCAGTCTACATCAAATAACATATTACATTAAAATTAAAAAAATATATATTTTACTGTTGAATTTAACAAAATATATTTTTAATAAATTATATATATATATAAAAGTCTGGTCGAGTTAGAGAATAAAAAATTTAACCAAAAAAATAAAAAAATATTTAGAAATAATAAAAATTAAAAAATAATCTTATTATAAATATATAATTATAAATATTATATATATGAAACTATAAATGTTAAATTTAAAAATAATTTTAAATTATTGTCTACTTAATATTATCACAAAATAAATATGAATAAGAAAGACTAGAAGAGAGAGCTATAAGGTGACATATATATTAGAGAGTTTAAAAAATAGAAGAATATATACCAATCCTATATCAGTCACTATTATATATACGTACACATATGATACAAATACATAGTTGATATATATTATTTATTCAGTTTTTTTAAATTTAAAAAAAATAATATTTTCATGTATTATATATAATATTTTAAATAAACTATATTTTGACAAATATTTGATAAAAAATTATATTATATAATAATATTTTTAACAAAATAGTTAGTGAATAAGTATTGAATATAATAACCTAATTATTTATCAAATAATATAAAATAAAATATAATTATTTTATATTTTTATATTGCAGTTTAAAATATTATTTTAATATATTTTTTAATATTATAAAAAAATTTCATAATAATTAATTTTAATGAGTAAAAAATATTTATATTTTTTGTATTTATATATTTTATATTTTTAATTATCTACTAAGTTTGATTAGTTTAGGTCTTACTAATATAAGTAAATATTGATGGTTATTAGTGGCTAAGAGAAGAGGGGTTGAATCTTAGTCCCTTTTTGCTGAGTAAGACTTGCTGTCCTTTTAAAATATTTCAGGAGATATTTCTGCTTTTTGTCTCGTCACTTGTCAATAGAATTTTTCTTTTTGTCTCGAAACCAATCAGGAGATATTTTTCAATTTTGTTTCCTTCGAACAGAATCAGAATTTGAGTAGAGTAGAGAGAGAAAATCACACCCAGAAGTATACTGGTTCGGCTGCTAAGTGCAGTGCAGCCTACATCCAGTCTCCATCACAACAATGATGGAATTTCACTATAATCAAACAGATTACAGGCACCAATTCTCCCTAGGAACTACCCTTCTTATCCGGGATAAGTCCAGAATCTATCCCCAATCCTGAACTTGACTTGGTCACCTACCAAGATTTCAACTGCTAAGTGCTAACCCAACTTACAAGGGGATTCCCATGGAATCATGAAACATAACACAGATGTACAAAGGGCCTCTAGGACATCTATGGCATTTTCTTTTAATTTTGTATACTCTGCCTTTTTCCGCTCTATGACTTTTTCATACAAACCTCACTGTTTGCCTTTTTCCATGAGACTCAAGACAGACAAAACTAAACAGAAAAATACAACATCATAAACATTGAAGGAGAAGAACTTCTGTTAGTTTGGGTTTTCTCCTTGTTTCAAGCCTTGGCTGTTCACCCTTATTATAGAAGGGGAAGCCTCCAAGGTTGAAACAGTTGAACCGAGCTAATCTTCTTCTTCTTCAAAACAAAACCGGTTCGGCCAGAGAGAGAGAAGAGGAAACCGAATACAAAAACCAACATGCAATTACCTCAACCTCATCCCATCTCACCAAGTTTCATCAATCTGGGCCTTCCATCGTGACTTGCACCCCAAAAAGGATTCCTGACCCTTGATGAGTCCTTGATGCTTGACAGCTCCATCTGCTCTATCTTCTGCTTCTTCCCCACGTAGCTACAGTGGCTACCTCCTGTGATGGATGAACAAAAAGTAGAGACGAGTCATGCTTCAGAGATCTTCTTCTCTGACCGAGTTGGATCTCTTCCATTTTCGGGTATGGAGAGCTTGAGACCTCCTCACCACTTCTTACCATAAGTGGCAAAGATCTCATACACACCCTACTGTGGATCTTTCTTTTGTAAGAGCCATCATCACAATGGCATCTTGCTTGCACATAGCTTCACTGCTACAGTGCCTCATTTCTGATAACTTGCTTCCTCTTCTTTTCTGTGACATGACCGAAACTGGAGAAAGAAGAGAGAGAAGAGTGATAAGCTTTCAAATGGAAGTAATGAATGAAATCAAATAAAATCAATTAAAACCAACTTCCCATAGTCTTTGCCTAGTAACGTGTAAAACATTAAATGCCATCAAATCAAATTGAACTTTCTCTTTCCTGTTTCCAAGGCATGCATTAAATCCATTTAATCAAAATTTGAAATCCATCAAATGATGAAAGTGAGATCCATTGAAAGCATGCAATATAGCTTTCTTCCTTTTTTTATTTTTTTATTTTTCAGACCAAGCCTTGATGGTCTTGAAGCAAATATTAATTTGGGCTTTTTCAACAAAATCTGGCCCAACTTTCACAATAATAATTTAGCCACCTATTTAAAACATTCTTTTGCACAAGGCTAATTATATTGGGCTTGTTTACCAAAATTTTGGCCCAATTATCACATCACTAGTTCAGCCAATTTATTTAACACATTAAGGCTGAAAATTCACTTCATGTTGGGCTTGTTATTTTCGGCCCAAAACAAAATCTGCACACAAAATTATTAATTAACAAATGTTAATTAAAGATCAAATTAATAATTTTGTAATTAATTATTTTAATAATATTTGATCATCATCAATTTAATTTGGAGTTTTTCAAACTCATCAATCTCTCCCTTGATGACAAATATTATTAAAAATTGAAATGGAAAGAGTAAGGATTAAAAGTACTCCCTTTGAAGATTAGTATTCCTCCCCCTTTCCAACTGTTACGTAGCTCCCCCTAAATATATGCCATTTTACCAAGGGAAGCAATACCTGTAACATTTAAAATCAAGCTGATAGCTACCATGTTTTTAACATATGGAATATAAGTTATGTTGAACATCTTGATTTATGAGCAGAAGTAAAGTGATAAACAAAACTAATTTGTTATCATATAAATGATTTTCTGCTCAATAACAAACAAGATAATTGAGTACAGAGTACATAGCAACCAAAAACACATTAGATAATTTTCAAAAAAAATTTTGCTGTAAAATCATTTGATAAAAAAGACAACATTTTCCAGCAATCATATAGAGCAAAAACTTATCAGTTTATAGCAAGGAAAACATTATCAATTGAATAGAATCATATCAGAGCACACAAAAAAATTATCCAGCATTCATTCAACCTATCAGGGGAATTATCAAAGCATAACTAAGTTCCAACAATTATTTCAACAAAACAGATCATAAATCATAAGGCATGATCGTTGGAACATAGAGCTTATGCACAGGGGTGATCATGAATCAAAATGATTTCAGCCCCTATTTTTTTCATTTTTTCCAACTTTTCCTCCATCTTTTGTTATCAATGGGGAACCTGCAAAAAACACATGATAATGGTATACAAACAAACAGAACCAGAACCAGAATATCCAAGAGTTTAACAAAATAATAATGGTCCAGAGTATCCAAGAGCATACAAAATACCAAAATATCAGAGCATAAACAGAGTTAAAAATGACAATTTAGATCAATCATCAGATAGGTTAAATTCAGAGCCATATTCATCATCTTCCTCTACACCCTTTTCCTTTTCAAAACTCTGCAGCAGCAGGTTAACTCTTTCTTGACACTTAATCCAAGCTTTCTCATTTTCATATGCTTGCTTGCGAGCTGTTTTATAGGATTGCACCATTAGATTGGACATATTTGAAAACTCAGTGAGTACATCCTTGATTGAATCCTCAATCTTTGTTGGCTCATGTGGGCGGCTCTCAAGATCACTTTCAGACAGTTCAGATGGCATGGAACGTTTCCCTTTGGTGCCTTTCATAGAGCCCGAGACTCCTCCTCCATTGATTATGGAAACTTTATTTTCTACATCCTCATTAGTTAATCAACATTAAAATATTCAAAGATGCATGTAAGAAAGATTCCATAAGGAAGATTAGCCTTTTTGTCACTTCTAACACATTTCCACATGTGTCTCACCATAAGATATGCAAAAGAGATAGGAGAAGAAATAATAATAGCAAAAAGTACCAAAGTATCACAGATAGTTACTCTATGGTATGAACCACTCTGAAGCATTAGAATGTGATTGATAATTCTGTGCAGAAGTGCTCTTTCAGGACCAAGAGCTTTGTGGGTCAGAATCGTGCCATCCAAAGTAGAAAAATTTACGTAAGTTTGATTCAAAGCAATCTGGAGTGAGATTGCAACCTGCGAATCCCATTTTCCCGTCATATAAGCAGCGGCTCCTTTATCAACATATCCCAAGGCAGCACTAATTATTTCTCTGTTCAGGGACATATGAACCCGCTTGACATAGGAATGGATTGCACCATCAATAAGCCTCATGTTTGCATAAAACTCACGAACCAAGGCTGGATACACAGGTTTCTAAATATTGAACAAGGGAGTCCATTTCAGATTTTCAAAGAGAGAGACAAAGATGATGCCTTTAGAACTAAGAGATTCCAAGTGCACTATGTGGGATGCACACAAGTGTCGCTTCTTCAGGACTTCATTATAAAATTCATATGAAGCGCATGAGTTAAATCTGGTAGGATCAAAGTGTGAGTGACCTTTGTTGTACTTATTTTTGAATGGCGCGGTTATCAACAAGGAAGGAAGTATAAAATTAAAAAAAAAGAGAGGTTAGCTCCTAGAATCAAGGGAATAGGTGAGAGAAAAGATTATGATTTGACAACTACTCCTTCCTACAAGATTTGATATGATAACTTCCCAACAAAGATATGATTAACAATTGAGGAACTCAAAACGGGCCAGGGTTATGACTGTGGTAAAAAAGGATTAGGTGGGGCTCATGATCATTAAATATTCGAATCAGTCTCCCCCTGTATCAATGCCAGTTCATCACGTCCTCAATTTTGTCTCCTGGTTTCCTACAAGACAAAACCAACAGATTCATAAAAAATCACAAATTATCAACATAATTTAAATCTATCATACCCAAACTGTTCCTTAATGAACAGAATCTATCCTCACTGGTATGCAAAATCGTGATCATTCATTTCTTGGTAACGGCGTCAAAAACTTAATACGCACGTTCATAATTTTAGTTCTTTGTCACAACTTCGCACAACTAACCAGCAAGTGCACTGGGTCGTCCAAGTAATAAACCTTATGTGAGTAAGGGATCGATCCCACGGAGATTGTCGGCTTGAAGCAAGCTATGGTCATCTTGCAAATCTCAGTCAGGCAGATTCATATGGTTATGGATATTTGATAATTAAAATATAATTAAAATATAAAACAGGATAGAGATACTTATGTAATTCATTGGTGAGAATTTCAGATAAGCGTATAGAGATGCTTTTCTTCCTTCTGAATCTCTGCTTTCCTACTGTTTTCATCCAATCCTTCATACTCCTTTCCATGGCAAGCTGTATGTAGGGCATCACCGTTGTCAATGGCTACATCCCGTCCTCTCAGTGAAAATGGTCCAAAATGCGCTGTCACCGCACGGCTAATCATCTGTCGATTCTCGATCATACTGGAATAGGATTCAGTAATCCTTTTGCGTCTGTCACTAAGCCCAGCACTCGCGAGTTTGAAGCTCGTCACAGCCATGCCTTCCCAGATCCTACTCAGAATACCACAGACAAGGTTTAGATTTTCCGGATCTCAAGAATGGCCGCCAATAATTCTAGCCTATACCACGAAGACTCTGATCTCATGATTAGGAGGCTAAGAGATACACATTCAAGCTTGTTTGCATGTAGAACGGAAGTGGTTGTCAGGCACGCGTTCATAGGTGAGAATGGTGATGAGCGTCACATAATCATCACATTCATCATGTTCTTGTGTGCGAATGAATATCTTAGAGAAGAAATAGGCTTGAATTGAATAGAAAAATAATAGTACTTTGTATTAATTCATGAGGAACAGCAGAGCTCCACACCTTAATCTATGGTGTGTAGAAACTCTACCGTTGAAAATACATAAGAACAAGGTCCAGGCATGGCCGTGTGGCCAGCCTCCATAAAGGTCTAAGATAGGATAAAACTAATCAAAGATTCCCCGACCTAACATGATAGTAAAAAGTTCTATTTATACTAAACTAGTTACTAGGGTTACAGAAATGAGTAAATGATGCAGAAATCCACTTCCGGGCCCACTTGGTGTGTGCTTGGGCTGAGCATTGAAGCTTCCACGTGCAGTGTAAGACCCAAAACTTTTGAAAAGTCTTATTATCATCAAGTCTCAAATCCTATAGTTATTTATAGCCTTAATTTTAGAAATTATTTTATTAAAGATAATTAAGGCAAGTTTTGATTTATTGAATTTGAGATGAGTTATGATTATTATCCAATTTTATAATTATTGGATTATTTTCTATATTTAAAGTATAAAGTTGATAGTTATGAGATAATAATAATTTTATATGATTTGAACTAAGTAATTAATATTTTAAATATTAATACTGCTATTTTGGAAAATGAAAAAATTAAGTATATTATTTCAAATTATTTGGTTGGGACATTTTATTGAAAATAATTTGTAAAATTGATGAGCAAATAGTATTTCTATACATTAATTTTTTTGGATTAAAATTTATTCCTAATTACTATGTTACCCCTACTTTTATTTGAAATTACAAAAGTACCCCTAACCCTAAGTTTCAAAAATGAAGCCCTAGCCCCCAAAACCCAAGCAGCCGCAGCTGCTACCCTCTCTACTCTAAACACACACACACCAAGCCACCAGAAGAGGGAAAGAACGAAACAGAAAGGGAAGTGGGGTGAGGGACACACGGAGAAGTAAGGAAGGAAGAGAGGAGGGAGGAGCATCGCCGGCGCGTCGGGCTTCACCACCGCCGTCACGTCACCGTCGTCAGACCTGCGAGTCGTTACCGCGCCACTGTCGTCCAGGGAGCCACCACCTTGGTTCGTCGCCGCCATTCGTCCTCAGCCTCATCGCGTTCTTGTTCGGCCGTCACTGCTTCCATGTCCTCCAACGGCGCTACTGTTGTCGCTGATAAAGCCGCCGCGAAGAGGAGGAGAGGGCGCTGCTTCACGCCTCGCCGCCATCGCTGTTCTGAAAGGGGCTGTAGTCGCCGTCGAGCATGATGAGTGAAGGAGAGAGAGAACTCGCGTCTGAGGTTGGGAGGAGGTGTAGTTTCGCCGCTGCTGAGGAAGAGAACACGTATGGGAAAGGGAACCGGGGGAAACGGCACACGAAGGGTGCTGTGACGGGAAAGGAATCCACCTGCGTCACTGCTGGAGAGAGGGAGATCGGAACGAGTAAGGAGGAGGAGGGTTGTGTCCGCCACCATCTGAGCTCGCCGCTGCGGGTGATGGCAAGCTGAACTGCAGCCAGAAGAGTGTTCAGGCCGCCACAGGTTCCGCTGCCGGGCAAGGGAGCTGCATCTCTGTGACACTGACCGCCGGGAGTGGTTCTGTGACTTCCGGGACCACCGCCGAAAGACTCTACCTGTAAGGGCTTTAAATTTGGTTTTCATTCGTTTAAGATTCCGGAAGCTTTATCGCCTCTGTATGTGGGTTTCACTTACCAACGCCGGAGTCCGGTCGCCGCTGTCGCTTGAGGTGGCTGACGGGCTGCCGCCGAACCGGTTCAAGAGACCACCACTGTTCGGTTCAGTCGTTCCTTCTTCGGTAAGTAAGTATGTTTCGGAAAGCCTCGCGTTAGTATTTCGTTGTGTTTGGTTAATGAATATGAGTTTTGGTAACGCGGGGTCGAGTCCTGATTATTATATGTTGCGAATAATGTTGATATGGTTATTGCGAAAGTGGCTGGGAGCTGAGGTTTTGGTTGCTGTCAATTCGGGTTGAGGCGGAAAGGACTTGATGAGGCGTTTGGGTTATGGATTTGCGTTTTGAGGTAGGGGCGCTTTCCAAAAACTATATTATATATTGGAATTATTACATATGGATACTGATGTGAGAGAATGTGTATTTGGTGATTGTATCGGCCTTATGTATGGCTTGATTTGCCTTGGTTGATTATGAACGTCTGTTGGTTGAATTGTTGTGTGGTTTTGTGAAACGAAATATTTTTCAAGTTGATTCTTTTGAAGCTTTGAGATTGAGTTTAATCTGTTGAGAATTGAATTGAGTTAATTTTATTGAGAATGTGAAAAATAGAATCCACTCTTGAATTCAGCCTGGCTTGCTTTAAATGATCTGGTTTTTGATGAATGATTGTTACTGAACCGTTTCTTTGAAACTTCAGAAATGAGTTTATTCGGCTGATAATGATTTGATTTTTGAAACAATTTTCTTGAAATATGGTATTGAGATTAACTATTGGATTTTGGCTTGCCTTTGAATTGATTTTGGATTCTGGGCTATTGGAAAAAGATTGTGGAATGGTTTTGTTGGGACCCGAACCGGGTGGCAAAGTCCAAGTTTTAGGGGAGATGCTGCCGAAATTTCTATAAAATCCGAGTCTTTATTGAAATGTTGTCTGGGAAAAATGATGATCTGAAGGCTTCACTATTTTAGTTGAAATATCAAGAAAAGGATGATTCATGCTTTTGAAATGAATTATTAAAGAGCGAATTGTGATTTAGTCTTGCTTCTTAAGAAAGGCATTGTATCTTTTTCAGGAGAAAGTTATTTAGATGAAACTTATGTTTTAAAGCTGTTTTAAATGTGACAAGGGCAATGCCTTTGAATTTGACTTGAGGATTTCAATTAGAGGAGTTTCAATGATGTTGAAAGAACCTAAATGTCTATTGACAAGTTTCATTTTGAAATATTTTGGGAAAGGTTTTAAGTACTCTTTGAACTCTGAATTCTTGCAAGACTAAAATAATTTTGAACAGTTGAAACGTTCTAGAATTTATCATGGGGTTGAAGTTAGTTTTGCCTAAGTAAAGGAAATGGCTTGAAAGAAGTAAGTGATTACGTGACTCGATTTGGCTTAGATCCTATTTTATTACTCAAATCGGAAAGCCAAGGTTTTAATGATTTTAAATGAATTTGGCGAAATGAGTTATGCTATTCTCCCCTAAGGACTTGGGACCTTGCCGAGAAACTTTGTTATAAAATCCCATTGTTGGATGGATAATTTTGAATGTTTCAAAACGAATCTTTAACTTTCCATGGTTATGAAAGTTTTGGAAAGAGGATGCCGAGAGTGGCATGGTTTTAAAAGGGGAATTTACCTTGAGTAAAAGTAGCTTATGAGCCTGAGATGATTTGAGAAATGAGATCTTTAAAGCCAAGGCTGAAAAGAGTTGAAACTTGATTTCAAAGTGAAATGATTTGGGAAAAAGTGATTTATGGCTTAAATGCCGATTTTATGAATTGATGATGTTGAATGTGGAAGTGCTGTTTTGTTGTGAGCTGGAATGGCTGTGTATGATTATAAATATTGGTTGGTTCTGGATTGAACCGTGAGCCGGAATGGCTGTGTATGATATGAATATTGGCTGGTTCTAGACTGAACCGTGAGTCGGATGGCTGAGATGGATGTTGATCCATGGATGAGATTGAATGCATGTATATGCTGAATCATTAATAAATGTGAATGTTGCACTTCCACTATCGGAGATAAGAGTTTCCCTAGGAGAAAGCAGTGGCTAGCCACCACATGCTCCAGGTTGAGACTCGAAGCTCTTTTGACCCTATGTTGTCAGGGTGGCCGGGCACTGTGAAAGCCCCGGATGAGCTCACCCCCATAAATATTCACCAGTGAGGGTGATGGATATGGATCATGATTATGATCAAGTTTATATTGAGTATAACTCGAGTTGGGGAGACACGACAGAGGGACAGTCCAATGGTTAGCTACCAGGACTTGTCGGGTTGGCTCAATAACCGACAGATGATATCATCAGCCACTAGAAATAGGCATGCATCATATGCATTTATGTGACATTGTTTGGGTGTGCATATTGTACTTAGTTTGCCTTTGTGACTATTTGAGATTATCTGCTACTTGCTTTACTTGCTGTAACTGTTTGTTTGTGCTTGAACCTCCTATCTGTGTTTGCAACTGAGACTCTATTGGATTGTGGTGATTGGTTGTTGTTAGATTGTTTGGGCCTAGGGCCGTGGTTGAAATGAGATGGACCGATGGTTGGTTTCGGTTTTGTGTTTCTGATTTGGAATAGTATGAATGGCTATTTTTAGTTTAGCATAGATGAACCTTTTGAAAGGCTTTCGAAATATTATTTTAAATGAACAGTTTCCTCTTTTAGAAAAGGATTTCAGATTTTCTCTTTTACTGTAAACTGTTATTTTTGAAAAGAGGCATAAGTCAGTTATTAACCACTGGTACGGTTTATCTTCACGTATCCTATTACAGTAATTCCCAAAAACCCTCTACTGAGAACCCTTTCGAGGATGATGTTCTCACCCCCTACATTTTTCCCCTTTCAGGATATGGATGCAGAAGTCACGAAGAGTTTATTTAGTTGTTGAAATGCTCTGTATTGCTTTGGATTATTACTTGTTGTACCCTCGCCTTTATCTTGATATATTCTGTAAGAGGGATAGGAATTGTATTGGTTAATGCTTGTAATGTTATTTATATATATATATATATATATATATATATGTACATATGGATGTACTCTTCATGAGTTTTTGTAAGTTGTATCGTATCTATGGATGTACGTTATCGAACAAAAGTATTTTTGGAGCGGTTTTGCGGTTTAAAGTTTTAAATAGGTTCATATTTTAGTATTAAATAATATAAAAGTCGTCGTAATGTTCGAGCTATCAGAGTCGCGCAGCCGGAAGTGTGAGCTTTGGTAGTTAGGGTGTTACGTGAAGAGGGCTTTCTTGGAGTTAAACGCCACTTTGTAACCTGTTTCTGGCGTTTAACTCTGCTTTGCAACATGTTTCTGGCGTTTAACTCCAGAATAGGGCAGAGAGTTGGCGTTGAACGCCAGTTTTCATCATCTAAACACGGGCAAAGTATGGACTATTATATATTGCTGCAAAGCCCTGGATGTCTACTTTCCAACGCAATTGAGAGCGTGCCATTTGGACTCCTGTAGCTCCAGAAAATCCACTTTGAGTGCAGAGAGGTCAGAATCCAACAGCATCTGCAGTCCTTCTTCAGCCTCTGAATAAGATTTTTGCTCAAGTCCCTCAATTTCAGCTAGAATTTACCTGAAATCACAGAAAAACACACAAACTCATAGTAAAGTCCAGAAATGTGATTTTTATTTAAAAACTAATAAAAATATATTAAAAACTAATCAAATCATACTAAAAACTATGTAAAAACAATGCCAAAAAGCATATAAATTATCCGCTCATCACAACACCAAACTTAAATTGTTGCTTGTCCCCAGGCAACTGAAAATCAAATAGGATAAAAAGAAGAGAATATACTATAAATTCCAAAATATCAATGAAACTTAGCTCCAATCAGATGAGCGGGACTAGTAGCTTTTTGCCTCTGAACAGTTTTGGCATCTCACTTTATCCCTTGAAGTTCAGAATGATTGGCATCTATGGGAACTCAGAATTCAGATAGTGTTATTGATTCTCCTAGTTCAGTGTGTTGATTCTTGAACACAGCTACTTTATGAGTCTTGGCCGTGGCCTTAAGCACTTTGTTTTCCAGTATTACCACCGGATACATAAATGCCACAGACACATAACTGGGTGAACCATTTCAGATTGTGACTCAGCTTTGCTAGAGTCCCCAATTAGAGGTGTCCAGGGTTCTTAAGCACACTCTTCTTCTTGCTTTGGACCTCGACTTTAACCGCTCAGTCTCAAGTTTTCACTTGACACCTTCACGCCACAAGCACATAGTTAGGGATAGCTTGGTTTAGCCGCTTAGGCCAGGATTTTATTTCTTTAGGCCCTCCTATCCACTGATGCTCAAAGCCTTGGATCCTTTTTACCCTTGCCTTTTGGTTTTAATGGCTATTGGCTTTTTGCTCTTGCCTTTTGGTTTAAAGAGCTTTTGGCTTTTTCTGCTTGCTTTTTCTTTTTTTTTTTTCTTTTTTTTTGCCATTTTTCTTTTTTCTCTTTTTTTTTCTGCAAGCTTTTGTATTCACTGCTTTTTCTTGCTTCAAGAATCAATTTTATGATTTTTCAGATTATCAGATAACATGTCTCCTTTTTCATCATTCTTTCAAGAGCCAACATATTTAGCATTCATAAACAACAAATTCAAAAGACATATGCACTATTCAAGCATTCATTCAGAGAACAGAAAGTATTGTCACCACATCAAAATAATTAAACTAATTTCAAGGATGAATTCGAAACTCATGTGCTTCTTGTTCTTTTGTAGTTAAAACATTTTTCATTTAAGAGAGGTGATGGATTCATAGGACATTCATAACTTTAAGGCATAGACACTTGAATACTAATGATCATGTAATAAGACACAAACATAAACATAAAGCATAGTAAACGAAAAACAGGAAAATAAGAACAAGGAGATTAAGGAACGGGTCCACCTTAGTGAGGGTGGCATCTTCCTCTTCTTGAAGAACCAATGGTGCTCTTGAGCTCCTCTATGTCTCTTTCTTGTCTTTGTTGCTCCTCCCTCATAGCTCTTTGATCTTCTCTAATCTCATGAAGAATGATGGAGTGCTCTTGGTGTTCCACCCTTAGTTGTCCCATGTTGGAACTTAATTCTCCTAGGGAGGTGTTGATTTGCTCCCAATAGTTCTGTGGAGGAAAGTGCATCCCCTAAGGTATCTCAGGGATTTCATGGTGAGGAATTTCCTCATGCTCTTGTTGAGGTCCATGATCTCTTGTTTGCTCCATCGTTTTCTTAGTGATGGGCTTGTCCTCTTCAATGAGGATGTCTCCCTCTATGTCAATTCCAGCCAAATTGCAGAGGTGGAAAATGAGGTGAGGAAAGGCTAACCTTGCCAAAGTGGAGGACTTGTTAGCCACCTTGTAGCATTCTTGAGGTATAATCTCATGAACTTCCACTTCCTCCCCAATCATGATACTATGGATCATGATGGCCCGGTCTACAGTAACTTCAAACCGGTTGCTAGTAGGAATAATTGAGCGTTGAATAAACTCCAACCATCCTCTAGCTACAGGTTTAAGGTCCGGTCTTCTCAATTGAACCGGTTTGCCTCTTGAGTCAACTTTCCATTGAGCTCCTTCTACACATATGTCCATGAGGACTTGGTCCAATCTTTGATCAAAGTTGACCCTTCTAGTGTAGGTGCGTGTGTTTTCTTGCATCATTAGCAAGTTGAACGCCAACCTTACATTTTCCGAACTGAAATCTAAGTATTTCCCCCGAACCATGGTAAGCCAATTCTTTGGATTCGGGTTCACACTTTGATCATGGTTCCTAGTGATCCATGTGTTTGCATAGAACTCTTGAACCATTAAGATTCCCGACTTGTTGAATGGGGTTGGTGAGAACTTCCCAACCTCTTCTTCGGATCTCATGTCGGATCTCCGGATACTCATTCTTTTTGAGCTTGAAAGGGACCTCAGGGATCACTTTCTTCTTGGCCACAACTTCATAGAAGTGGTCTTGATAGACCTTTGAGATGAATCTCTCCATCTTCCATGACTCAAAGGTGGAAGCAATTGCCTTCCCTTTCCTCTTTCTTGAGGTTTCTCTGGCCTTAGGTGCCATTAATGGTTATGAAAAAACAAAAAGCAATGCTTTTACCATACCAAACTTAAAATGTTTGCTCGTCCCCGAGCAAAAGAAGAAAGAAAGAAGGAGAAGAAGAAGAAAAATGGAGGAGAGGGAGAGAGGTGTGTATTCGGCCAAGGGGAAGAAGAGAGGGTTGTGTTGTGTGAAAATGAAGAAGGAATGAGGGGTTTATATAGGAGTGGGGGAAGGTTTAGGGTTCGGCCATTAGGGTTGGGTTTGAGAGGGAAAATAGTTTGAATTTTGGAGGTAGGTGGGGTTTTTAGGGAAGAGAGGATGGATGTGAGTGGTGAAGAGGTGATGGGGAAGAGTGATTGAGGTGATTGGTGAAGCGTATTTAGGAAAGAGGGTTATGAAAAGGTGTGAAAGGGAGAGAAGAAGAGGTGGGGATCCTGTGGGGTCCACAGATCTAGTGGGGTCAAGGACTTAACATCTCTGCTCCAATTAGGCGTGTAAAACGCCCTTAGAATGCATGTCTGGCGTTAAACGCCAGCTTGTTGCTTGTTTCTGGCATTTAACGCCACTTCCATGCTCTGTTCTGGCGTTAAACGCCAGTCTGGTGCTTGTTTCTGGCGTTTAACGCCAGCTTGATGCTTCTTTCTGGCATTAAACGCTAGTTTGATTCTTCTTACTGGCATTTAAACGCCAGTAAGTTCTTCCTCCAGGGTGAGCTATTTTTAAAGCTGTTTTTCATTCTGTTTTTGATTTTTCAATAGTTTTTTGTGACTCCACATGATCATCAACCTAAAAAAAATATAAAATAACAATAGAAAATAAATAGATATAATTAAATAACATTGGGTTGCCTCCCAACAAGCACTTCTTTAATGTCAATAGCTTGACAGTGAGCTCTCATGGAGCCTCATAGATGTTCAGAGCATTGTTGGGACCTCCCAACACCAAACTTAGAGTTTGAATGTGGGGGTTCAACACCAAACTTAGAGTTTGGTTGTGGCCTCCCAATACCAAACTTAAAGTTTGACTGTGGGGGCTTTGGTTGACTCTGCAGTGAGAGAAGCTTTTCATGCTTACTCTCCATGATTACAGAAAGAGATCCTTGAGTTTTAAACACAAGGTTGTCCTCATTCAGTTGAAGGACCAATTCTCCTCTGTCCACATCAATCACAGCTCTTGCTGTGGCTAGGAAGGGTCTTCTAAGGATGATGGATTCATCCTCATCCTTCCCAGTGTCTAGGATTATGAAATCAGCAGGGATGTAAAGGCCTTCAACCTTTACTAGCACGTCCTCTACTAGTCCATAAGCCTGTTTTCTTGAGTTGTCTGCCATCTCTAAAGAGATTCTGGCAGCTTGCACCTCAAAGATCCCAAGTTTCTCCATTACAGAGAGTGGCATTAAGTTTATTCCTGACCCCAGGTCACACAGAGCCTTCTCAAAGGTCATGGTGCCTATGTTATAGGGAATTAGGAATTTACTAGGATCCTGTTTCTTTTGAGGTAGAGTTTGCTGAACCAAGGCATTTAGTTCCTTGAAGAGCAATGGAGGTTCATCCTCCCAAGTCTCATTACCAAATAATTTGGCATTCAGCTTCATGATTGCTCCTAAATATTGAGCAACTTGCTCTTCAGCAATGTCTTCATCTTCTTCAGAAGATGAATAGTCATCAGAGCTCATGAATGGTAAAAGGAGGTTCAATGGAATCTCTATGGTCTCTAGATGAGCCTCAGATTCTTTTGGTTCCTCAAAGGGAAACTCCTTATTGGTCACTGAGCGTTCTAGGAGGTCTTCCTCACTAGGATTCACGTCCTTCTCCTCCTCTTTGGGTTCGGCCACACCAAGTAAGGTAATGGCCTTGCACTCTCTTTTTGGATTCTCTTCTGTATTGCTTGGGAGAGTACTAGGAGGGGTTTCAGTGACTCTTTTACTCAGCTGGTCCACTTGTGCCTTCAAATTTCTAATAGAGGACCTTGTTTCATTCATGAAACTTAAAGTGGCCTTAGATAGATCAGAGACTATATTTGCTAAGCTAGATGGATTCTGCTAAGAATTCTCTGTCTGTTGCTGAGTGGATGATGGAAAAGGCTTGCTATTATTAAACCTGTTTCTTCCACCAATATTAAAGCCTTGTTGAGGCTTTTGTTGATCCTTCTATGAGAAATTTGGATGATTTCTCCATGAGGAATTATAGGTGTTTCCATAGGGTTCCCCCATGTAATTCACCTCTGCTATTGCAGGGTTCTTAGGATCATAAGCTTCTTCTTCAGAAGATGCCTCTTGAGTACTGTTGGATGCAGCTTGCAATCCATTCAGACTCTGAGAAATCATATTGACTTGTTGAGTCAATATTTTGTTCTGAGCCAATATGGCATTCAGAGCATCAATTTCAAGAACTCCATTCCTCTGAGGCGTCCCATTACTCACAGGATTCCGTTCAGAAGTGTACATGAACTGGTTATTTGCAACCATGTCAATGAGTTCATGAGCTTCTGCAGGTATTTTCTTTAGGTGAATGGATCCACCTGCAGAATGGTCCAATGACATCTTTGATAATTCAGACAGACCATTATAGAATATATCCAGGATGGTCCATTCTGAAAGTATGTCAGAGGGACACTTTTTGGTCAGTTGCTTATATCTCTCCCAAGCTTCATAGAGGGATTCACCTTCTTTTTGTTTGAAGGTTTGAACATCCACCCTAAACTTGCTAAGCTTTTGAGAAGGAAAGAACTTGGCTAAGAAAGCTGTGACCAGCTTATCCCAAGAGTTCAGGCTATCTTTAGGTTGAGAGTCCAACCATATTCTAACTCTGTCTCTTACAGCAAACGGGAAAAGCATAAGCCTGTAGACCTCGGGATCAACCCCATTGGTCTTAACAGTATCACAGATCTGCAAGAATTCAGTTAAAAACTGAAAAGGATCTTCTGATGGAAGTCCATGAAACTTGCAGTTCTATTGCATCAGAGAAACTAATTGAGGTTTTAGCTCAAAATTGTTTGCTCCAATGGCAGGGATTGAGATGCTTCTTCCATGTAAATTGGAATTTGGTGCAGTATAGTCACCAAGCATCTTCCTTGCATTGTTATTATTTTCGGCCATGTCTCCTTCTTTTTCGAAAATTTCTGTCAGATTTTCTCCAGAGTTGTGCTTTTGCTTACCTTAGCTTCCTCTTCAGAGTCCTTTCAGGTTCAGGATCAGCTTCAACAAGAATGTTCTTATCCTTGTTCCTGCTCATATGAAAAAGAAGAGAGCAGAAAATAATAAGGATCCTCTTTGCCACAGTAGAGAGGTTCCTTTATGTGAGTAGAAGAGAAGAAAAAGAATTCGAACACAGGAAGAGGGAGAGGGTTTCGAATTTTTAAGAAGAAGGGAAGTGTTAGTAGATAAATAAATAATTAGAAGGAGATGAGAGAGGGAAGAATTCAAAAATTAAATAAAATAAAATAAAAATATTTTTGTTTTTATTTTAAAATGTAGTTAGAGTTCGAAAATTTAAGAAGAAAAATAAAATAAAGTTAAATCAAATTAAAATTTAAAAAGGAATTTTGAAAAAGAGGAAGGTGATTTTCAAAAATTAGAGAGAGAAAATTAGTTAGGTAGTTTTAAAAAAAAGATAAGAATCAAACAAAAAGATAGGATTAGTTTGAAAAAGATTTGAAAATCAATTTTAAAAAGATAAGAGGTTAGAAAAGATTTTGAAATTGATTTTGAAAAAGATGTGATTGACATTTATTTTGAAAAAGATTTGAAAAAGAAATTTAAAAAGATTTGATTTTGAAAATTAAAGTTGGTTACTTGACTAACAAGAAACAAAAAGATATGATTTTAAAATTTAAAGATTGAACCTTTCTTAATAGGCAAGTAACAAACTTTAAAATTTTTGAATCAATCACATTAATTGTTAGTAAAGATTTTGAAATTATGAAATAAAATAAGAAAAAGATTTTTGAAAATCAATTTGAAATTTTTGAAAATATGAAAGAAAAAATGAAAAAGAATTGATTTTTTTGAAAAAGATTTAAAAAAGATAGGATTTTTAAATTGAAAATTTGATTTGACTCATAAGAAACAACTAAATTTTAGAAAGTTTTGAAAAAGTCAACTCAAATTTTCGAAAATTTATGAGAGAATAAGGGAAAGATATTTTTTTATTTTTGAATTTTTAATGAGGAGAGAGAAAAATACAAGGAAGACACTAGACATAAGAATTATGAATCAAAACAAGAAAAATATGCAGGAACACTTTGAATGTCAAGATGAACACCAAGAACACTTTGAATGTCAAGATGAACATCAAGAACATGTTTTTGAAAATTTTTAAGAAAAGAAAAACATGCAAGACACCAAACTTAAAAGTTTTTAATGTTGAGATACTAACAAATTGAAAATGCATATGAGAAATAAGAAAAGATGCAAAACAAGAAAAATTAAAGATCAAACATAGAAAATCATCAAGAACAACTTGAAGATCATGAAGAACACATGCATGAGTTTTCGAAATTTTAAAGAAAAATTAAAGGCATGCAATTGACACCAAACTTACAATTTGACACTAGACTCAAACAAGAAACATCAAATTATTTTTTGATTTTATGATTTTCTAAATATTTTTTTTGGATTTTTCGAAAATTCTTTTGAAAAGGAAAATAAGGATTTCAAAAATTTTAATAGGAATTCTAGGAATCTTGCAATGTTAGTCTAAAACTCCGGTCCAGGAATTAGACATGGCTTACTAGCCAGCCAAGCTTTCAGTGAAAGCTTTGGTCCAAAACACTAGACATGGCCAATGGCCAGCCAAGCTTCAGCATACATAGTTCAAGCATGTGAAGAAGAAGCCTCAGTCCAAAAGAATTCAGACATGACTTTACAGCCATCCAGGATTCAACATTTCCCATGAAATTCTAGAATTCCTTCTCAAAAATTCTGAAGCCATAGAATAAGTTATTTTTTTTTAATTTTTTTTGAAAATTTTTCGAAAATAAAATAGAATAAAAACAAAAACTTAAAATTAAAATAAAATTACCTAATCTGAGCAACAAGATGAACCGTCAGTTGTCCAAACTCGAACAATCCCCGGCAACGGCGCCAAAAACTTGGTATGCAAAATCGTGATCGTTCATTTCTTGGTAACGGCGTCAAAAACTTAATACGCACGTTCATAATTTTAGTTCTTTGTCACAACTTCGCACAACTAACCAGCAAGTGCACTGGGTCGTCCAAGTAATAAACCTTACGTGAGTAAGGGTCGATCCCACGGAGATTGTCGACTTGAAGCAAGCTATGGTCATCTTGCAAATCTCAGTCAGGCAGATTCATATGGTTATGGATATTTGATAATTAAAATATAATTAAAATATAAAACATGATAGAGATACTTATGTAATTCATTGGTGAAAATTTTAGATAAGTGTATAGAGATGCTTTTGTTCCTTCTGAATCTCTGCTTTCCTACTGCTTTCATCCAATCCTTCATACTCATTTCCATGGCAAGCTGTATGTAGGGCATCACCGTTGTCAATGGCCACATCCCGTCCTCTTAGTGAAAATGGTACAAAATGCGCTGTCACCGCACGGCTAATCATCTGTCGGTTCTCGATCATACTGGAATAGGATTCAGTAATCCTTTTGCGTCTGTCACTACGCCCAGCACTCACGAGTTTGAAGCTCGTCACAGCCATCCCTTCCCAGATCCTACTCAAAATACCAGAGACAAGGTTTAGACTTTCCGGATCTCAAGAATGGCCACCAATAATTCTAGCCTATACCATGAAGACTCTGATCTCACGATCAGAAGGCTAAGAGATACACATTCAAGCTTGTTTGCATGTAGAACGGAAGTGGTTGTCAGGCACGCGTTCATAGGTGAGAATGGTGATGAGCGTCACATAATCATCACATTCATTATGTTCTTGTGTGCGAATGAATATCTTAGAGAAGAAATAGGCTTGAATTGAATAGAAAAATAATAGTACTTTGCATTAATTCATGAGGAACAGCAGAGCTCCACACCTTAATCTATGGTGTGTAGAAACTCTACCGTTGAAAATACATAAGAACAAGGTCCAGGCATGGCCGTGTGGCCAACCTCCATAAAGGTCTAAGATAGCATAAAACTAATCAAAGATTCCCCGACCTAACATGATAGTAAAAAGTTCTATTTATACTAAACTAGTTACTAGGGTTACAGACAGTGACGGACCCAGAAAATTTATGTTGGGGGGGCAAAAATAATATACATTACTATCAAAAGATATATTAATCTAAATTCAAAAAAAATGCACATTAATTATTCGAATAAAAAAAAAGTCAAAAATTACATATAATAAAATAGAAGGAAAGATATTTTTAAAATATTTTTTCATTATTATTTTTATAAATAAAAAATATATATTCTAAATTAGTAAATTGATCAATTGACTTTAGAAATTTATATGCAACATAATTACATATAATAAAATAGAACGAAAGATAAACAAATAAATAATAAAGATCACTAAATTGAGAATAAAATAAAATATATAAATTTATAAAGAGAATAAAAAATTAGATTAATACCTAAACTATAATGGCTTGAATTATAATTTGTAATTGAAAATATCAAAAAGAGAAACAATGAAATTGAAAGATACATAGAGTCATAAAGAGTTATATTGAAAACATAGAAAACTTAAAAATTTACCTTTTGATGAAGAAAAGATGATCACTAGAAAAGGAATATAAAAAAGAAGGTTGAAACTAAGAAGAGGATTTAAAAGAATAAAGGAGTGATGACGACTGAGATTTGAGAATGAGAGAAGACTAAATTTGATTATGTTAACTAATAGTCAAAATAATAGAAAGATAAAGTGGATGAGACTTTAAATAATTGGACTAAATTTATTTATAATGGGGTCATTTAAAATTTAAAATGGGGACATATTACATATGTATATATATTTAAAAAAAAAAGAGTGGGGGCAAATGCCCCCCTAATTCACTACCTGGGTCCGTCCCTGGTTACAGAAATGAGTAAATGATGCAGAAATCCACTTCTGGACCCACATGGTGTGTGCTTGGGCTGAGCATTGAAGCTTCCACGTGCAGAGGTCTTTCTTGGAGTTAAACGTCAGTTTGTAACCTGTTTTCTGGCGTTTAATCTGCTTTGCAACCTGTTTCTGGCGTTTAACTCCAGAATAGGGCAGAGAGTTGGCATTGAACGCCAGTTTGCGTCGTCTAAACACGGGCAAAGTATGAACTATTATATATTGCTGCAAAACCCTGGATGTCTACTTTCCAACGCAATTGAGAGCGTGCCATTTGGACTCTTGTAGCTCCAGAAAATCCACTTTGAGTGTAGAGATGTCAGAATCCAACAGCATCTGTAGTCCTTCTTCAGCCTCTGAATCAGATTTTTGCTCAAGTCCCTCAATTTCAGCCAGAATTTACCTGAAATCACAAAAAAATACACAAACTCATAGTAAAGTCCAGAAATATGATTTTTATTTAAAAACTAATAAAAATATATTAAAAACTAATCAAATCATACTAAAAACTATGTAAAAACAATGCCAAAAAGCGTATAAATTATCCGCTCATCACTCACACAAAGGTTTAGTGAAAATATCCGCAAGTTGTTCTTCGGATTTCACAAATTGAATATCAATAGTACCCTTTTGCACATGTTCTCTAATAAAATGATATTTAATTTCAATGTGCTTAGTTCTTGAGTGTAGAACATGATTTTTAGAGATGTTAATAGCACTCATATTATCACAAAACAAAGGTATACTATTGATCTTTTATTTGTAATCCTCTAACTGAGTTTTCAACCAAATTAATTGTGAAAAACATGCAGAGGCAGATATATATTCAGCTTCGGCTGTGGATAGAGCAACTGTGGCTTGTTTCTTGCTTGACTACATGTTAAGTGAGCTTCCAAGGAAGCAACATATTCCGGAGGTGCTCCTTCTATCCACCCGGTCTCCCGCATAATCTGCATCACAAAACCTATTGCACAAAAGTCATTAGTTCTAGGATACCATAAGCCATAATCACTTGTTCCCTTAATGTATCTAATGATTCTTTTTACGGATGAAAGATGGGATTCTTTTGGGTGAGATTGAAATCTTGAACATACACTCATACTTTGAACAATGTCCGGTCTAGAAGAGGTAAGATACATGAGAGAACCTATCATTCCTCTATACTGTGTTTCATCCACATCTTTGCCATCATCATCCTTTTCAAGCTTAGTGTTTGGATGCATTAGTGTACCCATAGGTTTGGAATTTTCTAGGCCAAATTTCTTGATTAATTCTTTAGCATATTTTCCTTGGTGAATAAAAGTGCCACTAGGAGTTTATTTAATTTGGAGACCAAGAAAGAATGTTAGTTCTCCCATTAAACTCATTTCAAACTCACTAGTCATGAGTTTTCCAAACTCTTCACACAAGGATTCATTGGCCGATCCAAACACTATATTATCCACATAAACTTGAACAAGAAGAATATCATCATTAGATTCCTTAATAAATAAAGTAGTATCGGTGGTACCCCTTTGAAAGTGATTTTCCAATAAGAAGGCACTAAGCCTTTCATACCAAGCTCTTGGAGCTTGCCTAAGGCCATAAAGGGCCTTTGAAAGTTTGAAAACATGATTTGGAAATTCTTTATTTTCAAAACCAGGGGGTTGTGCCACAAATACTTCTCTATCTATAAAGCCATTAAGGAAAGCACATTTGACATCCATTTGGAACATTTTAAAACCTTTATGGGTAGCATAGGCAAGAAGCAACCTAATTGCTTCCATTCTTGCTACCGGAGCAAAAGATTCATCAAAATCAATACCCTGTTCCTGGTCGTAACCTTGGGCCACTAATCTAGCCTTGTTACGAACAACTTTACCATCCTCACCCAATTTATTTTTGAAAACCCACTTAGTACCCGTTACCTTCTTACCATTCGAATGAGGTACTAGTGTTCAAACCTCATTCTTGTCAAATTGAGCTTGCTCTTCTTGCATGGCCTTGACCTAAGAGGGGTCTTCAAGAGCTTACTTCACATTATTAGGCTCTATTTGGGACAAGAAAGCAAAATTGCTTTGTTTAGCTTGCCTTTTGGTTGAGGATCTTGTTGTTACTCCTTGGGAGGGATCACCAATGATAAAATCATTAGGATAACCCTTCATGAACTTCCATTCTCTTGGTTTTCGGAGTAAGGTTGATCTTTGATGAGCTTCAGCAGGTTGTTCTGTTCCAGATTCTCTTACTGGCTCAGGAGACAAAACAGAAATGTCTCCTCCATCCTGATGAGACAAAACTAGACGGACAGATTCTTCACTTGGGATAGCATTGGGACCTTCTTGACTTGGTTGATGGCTTGTTTCTGCTTCACTACCTGTATCATCATCTAAAGGGGCACTGGAAATTGAATTAGTATCACAAAAAGAAACGTGTATGGATTTCTCTATGATCATATGATCTTTAAGGAAAATTCTATAAGCTTTGCTTGTGGTGGAGTATCCAACAAACATTCCCTCATAGGCTTTTGGATCAAATTTTCCAAGATTTTCTTTATTATTAAGCACAAAACATTTGCAACCAAAAATTTGAAAATACTTAAGATTTGGTGGGGTTCCTTTCCATAGCTCATAAGGAGTTTTCTTTAACCCTTTTCTAATGATAGTCCTATTCAAAATATAACAAGCTGTATTCATAGCTTCAGCCCATAGAAATTTTGGAACCTCATTTTCATATAGCATAGCCCTAGCCATTTCTTGAAGGCTCCTATTCCTTCTTTCAACTACCCCATTTTGTTGAGGTGTTCTAGGGCATGAGAAATTATGAGCTATTCCAAAGTCATACAGAATTTTTCAAAATCTTGGTTTTCAAATTCCTTTCTGTGATCACTTCTTAAATGGGCAATTTTCAAATCTTTTTCATTTTGAATTCTTTTTCAAAGAGTTGAAAAAGAATGGAAAGCATCATTCTTATGAGCGAGAAAAGTACCCAATCGAATCTAGAGTAATCATCCACCACTACCAATCCATAATGTTTACCTCCTAAACTTTGTGTTCTTATTGGACCAAAAAGATCAATATGTAACATTTTCAATGGCCTCTTGGTAGAAATTCTATCTTTTAGTTTAAAAGAGGATTTTACTTGTTTGCCTAATTGACAAGCATCACAAGTAATATCCTTATCAAAGTTAATGTTAGGAATTCCTCTCACCAAATTTTTCTTAACAAGCTTAGAAATTTGGTACATGCTTGCATGACCCAATTTCTTATGCCAAAGCCATTTTTCATATTCAAGAGAAGTAAAACATGTTACTTTTTGATCTTTTAAATCCTCAAGAGTCAATCCATACACATTGTTACACCTCTTAGCTTCAAACAAAATATCCCCAGTATTTTCACAAATAACTAAACAAACCAATTTCCTAAAAATGACTTCATATCCAAGATCACATAATTGGCTTATGCTTAGTAAATTGTGTTTCAGCCCATCAACAAGTAGTACATCATTTATGAAAGAAGAAAAAGTTTTACCAACTTTGTCTATTGCCACTATCTTTCCTTTGCCATTATCACCGAAAATGACAAACCCTCCATCATATTCATCAAGCTTAATGAAGAATGTTGCCTTTCCGGTCATATGCCTAGAGCATCCACTGTCCATGTACCACATATTGTCCTTCCACTTGGATGCTAGGCACACCTACAAAATAAGCTCAAGTGACCTTAGGTATCCAAATCTTTTTGGATCCTTTAACGTTAAACCATCTCCTTTGTCCCAAGCCATTGTAATCACAAACAACTTTACAAAATTTATTTCCAATTATTCTTTCAATAAAAAAGCATTGAATGGAAGAGTGACCATTCCGATTGCACAATCTACAAAACCTTGGAGTTGCTGTTTTGTTAAAGCTTGTTGGGTTTTGGAACCTTACATCATTAGAAGATGATGCCATGTTTGCAAAAGAAGGTTTCTTAACAAATTTTTCAGATTTATGAAATCCCAACCCAGCTTTATCATAAAGAGGTTTCTGACTAGCCAATAATTGATTTAAATTTTCTGAACTTTGAGCAAATGTGGCTAAGTCCTCTTTGAATCTTTTTACCTCTTTAAGCAACTTCTCATTTTCTTTAAAACAATTTAGATATGCAACTACAGAATGCTATTTTTCACAACCATTTATTTCAGCTTTCAACTGCTTGTTTTCCTCAACAAGATCAACAGCAGTTTCAACCTCCCTTAACTTATCTTTGAGAAAATCATTTTCAGCTTTAAGAATAGTAATTTGTGATTCAAGATCTTGGTTTTCAGTTAGGAAGCATCTAATCTTTTCAGAAAGATGGTCTATCATGAGATGAAGATCTTCAGTGTCAGGGTTATGGAATACTACCTGTTCAACATGATCTGCCATGAGGCATGGTTGAGACTTGGTTTCTAATTCTTCATAATCTTCTGAGTCGTTTTCCAAGTCTTCCCAAGAAGCCATCAGTCCCTTCCTTTTTCCCTTCTTCGGCTTCTCCTCCTTCTTCAACTTAGGACAATCTGATTTGAAATGCCTAGATTCTTTGCAGTTGTAACAGATCACTTTGCTGAAATCTTTTTTTTTTTGTTTTCTTGAGCTGCTTCCCTTGCTTCTTTCCTTGAGTTTCACCATTTTTCTGAATTTTTTGGCAAACAAAACAAAACAAATTCATTTTCAGAGGAGTTATCACTGGATTCATCATCCAGAGGGTTAGAAACAGATGTGAGAGCTATTCCTTTTCTTTTAGAATCTTTTTTCAAATAAGTGTTTTCAAAAGCAAGTAAATTTCCTCTCAAGTCATCATATGTCATAGAATCAAGACCACTACTCTCAGATATTATCAATGCCTTAGTTTTCCACTCTTTTGTGAGACATCTCAAGACTCTCCTCACAAGCACAGATTCAGGATACTTAATCCCCATAGCATCCAAGCCAACAATGATGGTGTTAAATCTTTCAAATATTTCATCTATTGATTCTCCTTCCTTCATTGAGAATATTTCATATTCTCTGTTCAGCATATCTATCCTAGTCTTCTTCACTATGGTGGTTCCTTCATGAGTGACTTGAAGTTTGTCCCAGATTTTCTTTGTCGTTGTGCATCGTGATACCCGTCGGTATTCCTCGAAGCTGATTGCACAGTTGAGCAAGTTGATAGCCTTGGCATTGAGCTCCACCTTCTTTCTGTCTTCTTCGGTCCAACTGGCTTTGGGTTTAAGAGAGACTACTCCTTCAGCACTTGTGGTGGTTGGAAATTGAGGACCCTCCAGGATAATCTTCCAGAGTCTGTAATTTACTGCTTGCACAAAAATCTTCATTCTTTCTTTTCAATAGGTATAGTTCTTCCCATTGAAAAGAGGAGGTCTGTTGCTTGACTGTCCTTCTGTCAGATTGTAGGACACCAGATTTGAGCCACTGTTCTCTGCCATCTGGATCTTTTCTCCAAGCTGTAAAGTTTGATCTCTTTGAGACCAAGCTCTGATACCAATTGATAGTTATCAGTGGCTAAGAGAAGGAGGAGTTGAATCTTAGCCCCTTTTTGCTGAGTAAGACTTGCTGCCCTTTTAAAACGCTTCAGGAGATAATTCTGCTTTTTGTCTCGTCATTGGTCAAGAGACTTTTTCTTTTTGTCTCGTAACCAATGAGGAGATATTTTTCAATTTTGTCTCCTTCGAACAGAATCAGAATTTGAGTAGAGTAGAAAGAGAAAATCACACCCAGAAGTATTCTGGTTCACCTGCTAAGTGCAGTGCAGCCTACATCCAGTCTCCATCACAACAATGATGGAATTTCACTATAATCAAATAGATTACAGGAACCAATTCTCCCTAGGAACTACCCTTCCTATCCAGGATAAGTCCAGAATCTATCCCCAATCCTGAACTTGACTTGGTCACCTACCAAGCTTTCAACTGCTAAGTGCTAACCCAACTTGCAAGGGGATTCCCACAGAATCATGAAACATAACACAGATGTACAAAGGGCCTCTAGGACATCTATGACTTTTTCTTTTAATTTTGTATACTATGCCTTTTTTCACTCTGGCTTTTTCATACAAACCTCACTGTTTTCCTTTTTTCATGAGACTCAAGACAGACAAAACTAAACAGAAAAATACAACATGATAAACATTGAAAGAGAAAAACTTCTGTTAGTTTGGGTAGCTATGAGAACTATGTGCCTTTCACTCTTTTCTCCTTGCTTCAAGCCTTAGCTGTTCACCCTTATTATAGAAGGGGAAGCCTCCAAGGTTGAAATGGTTGAGTCGAGCTAATCTTCTTCTTCTTCAAAACAAAACGGGTTTGGCCAGAGAGAGAGAAGAGAAAATCGAATGCAAAAACCAACATACAATTACCTCAACCTCATCCCATCTCACCAAGTTTCATCAATTTGGGCCTTCCATCTTGACTTGCACCCCAAGAAGGATTCCTGACCCTTGATGAGTCCTTGATGCTTGACAGCTCCATCTGCTCTATCTTCTGCTTCTTCCCCACGTAGCTACAGTGGCTACCTCCTGTGATGGATGAACAAAAAGTAGAGACGATCCATGCTTCAGAGATCTTCTTCTCTGACCGAGTTGGATCTCTTCCATTTTCGGGTATGGAGAGGTTGAGACTTCCTCACCACTTCTTACCATAAGTGGCAAAGATCTCAGCCACACCCTACTGTGGATCTTTCTTTTGTAAGAGCCATCATCACAATGGCCTCTTGCTTGCACATAGCTTCACTGCTATAGTGCCTCATTTCTGATAAATTGCTTCCTCTACTTTGCTGTGACATGACCGAAACTGGAGAGAGAAGAGTGATAAGCTTTCAAATGGAAGTAATGAATGAAATCAAATAAAATCAATTAAAACCAACTTCCCATAGTCTTTGCCTAGTAACGTGTAAAACATTAAAGGCCATCAAATCAAATTGAACTTTCTCTTTCCTGTTTTCAAGGCATGCATTAAATCTATTTAATCAAAATTTAAAATCCATCAAATGATGAAAGTGGGATCCATTGAAAGCATGCAATATAGCTTTCTTCCTTTTTTTTTTAATTTTTCAGACCAAGCCTTGATGGTCTTGAAGCAAATATTAATTTGGGCTTGTTCAACAAAATCTGGCCCAACTTTCAAAATAATAATTCAGCCACCTATTTAAAACTTTCTTTTGCACAAGGCTGATTATATTGGCTTGTTTACCAAAATTCTGGCCCAATTATCACATCACTAGTTCAGCCAATTTATTTAACACATTAAGGCTGAAAATTCACTTAATGTTGGGCTTGTTATTTTCAGCCCAAAACAAAATCTGCACACAAAATTATTAATTAACAAATGTTAATTAAAGATCAAATTAATAATTTTGTAATTAATTATTTTAATAATGTTTGATCATCATCAATTTAATTTAGAGTTTTTCAAATTCATCAAATATATAATGTGATAGGCGTGTATTTAGAATTATATTATTTATTTCGTTTTAAAAAAATTAAAAAAATGAGAAGGTTAATATTTTCATGTATTTATATAATATTTTAAATAAATTATATTTTTAAAATATTTTGATGAAAAATTATATTATATAATAATATCTTTAACAAAATTAGTTAGTTAATAAATTTTGAATATAATAATCTAATTATTTGTCAAGTAATATAAAACAAAATTTTAATTATTTTATATTTTTATATTACAGTTTAAAATATTATTTTAATATAATTTTTTAATATTATAAATTTTTTTTGTATAATAATTAATCTTAATGAATAAAAAATATTCGTATTTTTTGTATTTATATATTTTATATTTAATTATTTAAAAATAAAAGATTTTGTTATCATTTAAAGTATTGTCATTTAAAGTATTTATTTATGTATTAGGATATTCTATCTTTATTAAAATCTATCCATCAATATTCTTCTATTATATTAACCTTAGTTTTCATCTAATAAAATCTAGTGATTTATATAAACCTAGAACATTCAATAAATACATAATTATTGTGCTCATTTTAGCCATACTCCTAAATTTACTCCCTAATGCTAATTTCAAGTGAACTTATTATTCATACACCCTATTAGACATGTGTGGTGAGCAGGATGAAAGATAATTAAAATAAATCTACAAATTTAGAAAGAAAAAAAAAAGACCGGAATTCTTTTCTTTAGAAAGGTAAATATGAATTTCATTGATTTTAAAGAATATAATTTTTTAATTAGTGACAATAAATTAGAAATAAGGGTCTCTCAAAACTCACCTAAAGTAAAAGCAAACAGAAAATTTAAGAATTTGATTAATCAGTGATTATTTTTATTTATCGACCTAGCCTAAGTACATATGCAGATTAGACAGTTAACAAGTCAAGAAATTAGATAGAGGAGTTCATGAATTCATGTTGTTTCTGTTATATACATATAAATTATTTGTCATAAATTTTATTTCTCTAAAAAATTTTTAGGTAGAAAACTTGATTATTAAACTGTAAATGATGATGATGATGCTGTATCTGAAATCATAAACTAGTGATTGTGATGTTACAACAAATGGAATGCTCATGGAGACATGGACTTAAATAATTTTATTTGTGTTTGTGTTATTTATTTAAACAAAGACTTTTATGTGTAGTTGAACATTTGATGATTATGTTGTGTATGTAATAATTGTGTTATTTGTGGGATAATTTGTGTTGTTTGAATATTTGTATTGAATTTTTAATTTGTATGCCTTTTAGGTTATATATAATATTGTATTTTATTGTTAATTCGTGGGTAGGGTCGGATACCCACGGTAGGGTTAGAGTTGAGTTGTTCTCAACCTGTGGATAAGGTAGGGTAGGATTGAGATTTAGTAAAAAAACTCAACCCATGGGTAGGGTTATGGTTGAGTTCAAACCCTATCCTACCATACTCCTTGTCACCCTTACTCAAACCCGACCCGATTACACCCTTACAATAATATTTATGAAGATAAATATATATGGGTTACTAATATAAATGACATTAGTAACATAATGATGTATGTGATGATAACCTCTGTAAAAAATCTCGCTTTACAAGTAACAGGCTCTTTTGAGTTGATATATCTATGGAAAGCAACTCTCAGTGACTTTTTTGCTCAAGTTGCATCATCGAGTCTTGCCACTATTGTTAGAATGAGTTCAAAGTTTGACTATTTGCGAGCAGGAATTCAATAGGTAGCAAGTTCCTCACACCATAACAACCACTCCTAAATCATCTTGTCATATTTATACAAATACACATCGCAGAGTTGCTAAAAATCGGTAATGAAGAAAATGTAGAACCAATAGCTTCTCATGAAGAGTTCTTCAAATAAATATATGGATTTTATGCAAAATTTTCAAGTTTTAAATGTTCTTTCAAAATGACTTTTATTACATGATGAGAGGACAGAGATCATTAGGCTCATGATGAAAGGAATATGGCACCTTATAAGCAAAGGAGATCTGGTACTTAACATTTTTATTCAAGCACTCGTCATCTTCGTCAGCAGGCATAATGTCTTGGATTTACAGAATTTTCTCCGTTGGGACCAAGGACTTGATAATTTGTTTATTTTATGAGGAACCTTCATCAAATTCACCCAATAAATTGGAGAGTTTATATTTGTGACTTATTCAATGTAGAAAAGATAAGGAGGTTGACGCTGTGGATCCTGATATTTTGTCACCAGAGTCAACTTTTTACTTTAAACTAACCTTTTTCCACACTTCGTCCCCACTACAAGAAAAACACTGAATATCGTAGGATTTTTTTATCGGATTTAGCGTTGCAAATTACCGGCGGATTTGGCAATAAGTTCGTCGGATAAAAAAGTTACTGGCAGAATCAATTTTCCGACAGTAAATACGCCAGTAATAATTGGAGAAAAAAAAGGGACAAATCAGCGTGAACTTTACCGTTGAATTTAGAGTCGGATATATCCAACGGTAATCGTAATAAGTTCACAATGCATTATCGCCGGTAAATCCGACAGTAATCTTGCTCTAAATTTGAACCGCAAACCCTCTTTCCCCCTATTTTTGAATTACACTCTCTCTAACCCTCTCGACTTTCACTCTCTCTCACGGTCTCTCTGGTAACACCACCTTCAGCAGCCCCCTCTCGTGTCTCTCTCTCTCTCTCTCTCTCTCTCTCTCTCTCTCTTCGCCGATTCACTGCTCTCACACGTCGTTCTCACTGCTGCCACACCTCTGGTTCTTCTGCCTGTGGCTGCTTTGTCTGCCGCCTGTGTCCCGTTCTGTTTCCCTTTTATGGTTTGTTCTTTTTCTTTCTTTAATTAGTTTATTTAGTTGGTTTTTAATAATGTGTTTATACAGATAAATGGTTTTAAATTTTGGTATTAATAGCTTCAAAGTTGAGAACAGATGTAATAGGCAAATATATAGAGTTATAGTATTGCTCCTAAGTCCTGACCAAGTTTATTCTTGGATCCAAGCTCTACTGTTGTAGATTATGTTTCCTTCAAGTATATAAAATATTTTTTTATATTGATGATGAGTATAGTTTGTTAGTATGAATTACTATTGAATAAAAATTTCTATTATAAAATTTTTTATTATAAGGGATAAAAGTTAAAAATTTCTATTACTGTTGAATTACTATTAGTATGAGTATAATTTGGTGAATTTCAATTAAAAAGTTCTATTATTTTTGTTATTCTGTTGGTATTTAGTGATTCTTTTGTAGGGTCCTTCATCTAAGCCAAAGATGGTTGCATACTTTTCTTTAATGTTAAGCATATCCATATTGAAAGTATTTACCCTTGAGAATACAAGATATCAGTAAATTTAGCTGGGTTCTCACTCGGCAACATTGCTTACCTAGTAGAGATAGGTTCGAAGCTCGAAGGTTCTTAAATCTAAGACCACTTTCCTTCTTTAATCAAGTTATATCTTATATTTTTATTCCAACTTATTCATGCCATCTTTCTCTTTATGCCTCTGTTCCCACTAGCATTAAGATAGAATATTTTGAGATTCTTCCAAGAGATTATTTGGGGTTTATAACATGTCTCTTGCTAGCTAATGACAGTTTTCTTTTCTATCCTTAGACCTTATTTCAAACTTTTCTTCAATAGTATTAAATGTTGTAATTATAAACCCCCACTTTAAAGATGATTTTATAGAGAACAAAAGATAAATTGATGTGTTTAACCTAAGATATGCTTTTGGCATATGAAATTTTAGGGATTAAGCAAATTCGTGTATGATTAAAGCTCTCTAAAAAGTTTTCACTTTCAAAGAAACCTCTAGTTACTTTGACCACATCTACTCTAACTATGCTACAAAAGAATTGAAAAATATTTTATCGTAAACCTGTCATCACTTGGAAAACTTTAGAAAACTTTGTTGTTTTAACTTTCACCACTGAAATAGGTCTTAAAAGCCTACGGTTCATGAAAATTATAACCTTAGGCATGAAATCTTCAAAGAGAAGAGCAAGATTAGAATGCTTTGTTAAAGAGAAGACTTCTTTAAAATACAATTCAGCCACACCTACAATTTCAACTGAAGTATATGCTATAATCCAATCCGAACCAACCAAACCCTAATTATTTTCCTCTGGATTTCGGATTCGAACTTCTTGTTAAAGAACCATGAGTAACTATCACCTTTTTGAGCTACTTGCATATACACTTTTTTTCCAATATCTCTTTTCCTTCACATAAGCACATTCTAATTTCCTTTTTAACTCATTCAAATCATCCCCTCCACTATCCCTTCTTCTTGCAACTCATCAATTAACACTTGAAGCTCCTCAATATCCATCTTCGAATTGGCATTATTGTTTTGAATCTGCCAATGAACTAATCAGTGTCTACATTCTTTTGAGACAAAATAAATATTGGTGATCCCGTGATTTCCAATTTCAAAGTATCATCAATTATCTTCCAAAGATCCTATAAACTACCATATTGCATCATCTTTTCTTAAATTTGATTTTTTTTACACTATGTCACACTTTAGGATTCAAATCAAGCAAGACTAGGGAGTTAGCTGAGCCATGTTCCACCAGTCTGTGAACTACATGTATGTGAAACAACATAGTTGTCTAGTTCACATTTGTTAACACTTTGTCAATTATATCTCAGATCAAAGCTTTCCCAGATTTTCAATTAGAACAAGCTAAGTACAAGGATAACCTACCATATACCAATGTCCACCAAATTGCAATCATCAACAAACGCTCTTGGATTATTTATGCAAATAATAACATAATTATTAATTACAAAAAGAACTAAAATTTTTAACCTTAATTTTCATACGTAGACTTAACATATTACAAAGGGAATTGAAATATTCATGGAAGATTAAACCAAATATTTATTGAGTCTAGCTTTAAAGTGGTCCATAAACATTTACTCAAACTTTAAATTAGTTCTTGAATTTTTATTTGCTTTAATTTAGACACTAAATTTTTATTTTGTGATCCATGTTAGTTCTTTTACTATAACAAAAATTACTTTTAGTGACAAATATTTAGTGGCGATGACATAATCACTATATGTCTTATTTAACTTATGTTTTTGTGACAATTATATAATTATCGTTATTGCTATATGTTATAATAATAATTATATACTTTTAGAGGTAATTAAAAAGTCTTTACTGATAATTGTATGATTGTCACTAAAATCTTTTAGCAATAAAGTATAAGACGGCTAACGTTAGCGACTATTTTTATTGCTGTTATAAGAAAAATAAATAGCTACTAAAATTGATCTTTCTAGTAGTGCTCGAATATTTTCCTTTAACAACTTGCTGACGTGGTATACTAACACAAACAGTTAGTACCACTTGTCAGAACATGGTTTGACAACCATGTGTAATGAAATGATAACATAACAGCTAGTGATATATAGCATATCGATGTTGATGATAGTGTCATGTGTCTCAATATTTTTTATCCACGTGTTAGTTGAAAATCCAAGAACTAATTTAAAACTCAGAGTGAAAATTCAGGGATCAATTCAAAGCTCAATTCAATATATAGGAACGCCAAAAGAATTTTTTTTATTGACATGTGCATAGGTTTGAAAATTTTATACACTACAAGAATTTGACAAATAAGCGACGAATTTTTGCGAGAAATATTTTTTGTCACTAATCCGTCACTAACTTGCGAGGAATTAGTGACGCACTAGCGATAAAATTAATGAGCAGTGACAAAATATCTGAACTTGAGAAAAGCGACTGATTGGCAAGAGATTCACGAGTAAGTTTGTTTCTCGCAAATTGACTTTTGTAGCTAAAAAGAGCGGGAAAAATTTTCTCGCTAATTTATCACAATTTAATTAGTGAGTGACAATGTTCTAACAAATCAGTCACTTAGAGGTTCAATAAAATAAAAGTAAAGTAGCGAGGGATATTATTGTCACTATTCCGTCGCAAGTGTTTGATATACAATTAGCGAGAAACAATTCACACACTAGTTCGTCGCTAAATAAGCTTTGTGCGAAAAGACTAATTAGTGAGGAACAATGTTCCTAACTAATCAGTCACAAAGATTTGAAATGCATTTTGCGATGGATAATTTCCTAGTTAATTTATCACCAAAGTTTTTATTTTTAGCGAGCAATTCGTTTCTCGCTGATTTGTTGCATAATATTGTAAAATTCAAAATTAGAGTAGTGTCAGAAAATAATCGTCACTAACTCATCGCAATGGATAAATCATTCATCTAGGAAAGTGTTCCTTGCTAATTAGTCGCTAAAGTGGAAATACGAATATTGAGCGCCTAGGACCTAAGTAGCGAGAAATTTGCGATTGTTTAACAACTGACACACTTCGTTCGCTGATTTCAAGTCACTGATTAATGGGCGAAATACATTTGTTGCTAAGTTGTCGCAAGTTTAATTTAACGAGCGACTTGGCAACTGCAAGCTTGTCGCAAAGCAAAAGCTATATGCTACCTATTTTGTAGCAAATTACTTGCTAATCTCGTTGAAAATTCATCGCAGAGTTATAACAAATCCAAGGCTAATCGAGAAAATTTTAGAAGTAACTGGTCGTAATTGAGTCACTAATGAAAAGCTTATTTAGTGAGAAACTAGCGACCGTTTAACAACTGATAGACTTTTCTCGCTTATTTCATGATGCTACTAATCACTAACCTCTATATAAATCCATGAAAAATTCATGAAAAGTTTGAAGCAAATTTTCCAAGAACGCTAATGTAATTTGCCATAATTTTGTCATTAATCTAAAACTATTTTATATGAGAGAATAATTAAAGTCCCAAAGTCGTGACTAATAATTAGCTAGCTAATTTTTAATAACTAATAATTTACAATATTCTAGCAAGATGTCAAGTCTCAAAAATTTTACAAAATACTCAAATCAAAAGCTTTTTCTTAATGGGCCCTTAATTTGAATTGAAGTTTAAAATTAATATATTTTAAAGACAAGTTTAAAAATTTAATATTTTTAGAAAATGAGAGCATAATGATGTTTTCAATCACAAAATATACTAAAAAAATATATAATAGATAAGATAATTAAATTGTTATATATGAGAATTTATTCATATATGATCGTACAAGTTTTATTATTAATTAGAATCATTTTAGAATTCATTCAATAAAGATTAATTTGAGCTAGCTCTTGAATTAATTAGAATCGTCAAAATGAGCTAAATTCGTCAAACTAGCTAGTTTACTTGACTTAATAGATGGATATTTGAGTCTAAAATCAAACTCGTAAAAATGCAAGGCTAAACAACTTAGCCGTAGTTATTAGAATCGGACCGACCGGCCGATTCGACCAAAAAACTAGTGAACCGATGTCCTATCCGGTTTGGTTCATTATTAAGACCGGACTTGCAATTAACTCGGTCAACGGCAGTCAAACTCTTGAAAACCAGGTGGTTTTGTCACGAATCAAACTCGGTTTAGGTGGTCAGACCCACGTGCTCCACACGTAGACCAGCGGAGTGTGGATCACTATAGGAGCATCTATTTGAATCCCCTTCAAAAGTGACGTCTCTAAGGTTCAATCTTTGAACTTGAGAGTGAGTAAAAGATGGATATTTGACTAAAATCAAACTCGTAAAAAAATGCAAGTCAAAGAATTAGCCATAGTTATCAGAACCGAACCGGACTGGATCCGCCAGTTTGACTGAAAAACCAGTGAACTGATGTCCTCTCCGGTTTGGTTCATTATTTAGACTAGATTTACAATTAATTCGGTCAACGGCGGTCAAATAGTTGAAAACCGAACAGTTTTGTCACGAACTGGACTCGGTTTAGGCGGTTGACCCACAATTCCTCCATGACCCGCGCACTCCACATGTAGACCAATAAGGTGTGGATTGCTGTAGGAGCATCTATTTGAATCTCCTTCAAAAAGTGGCATTTCTAAGGTTCAATCCTTGAACCTGAGAGTGAGTAAAAGCCTCCATCTCACTATGACAAGTGAATCTTCAATAGATTTAATGCTTATAATTATATATACATCTTATTATTTTATATGTGCCACTAGTAGATTTTTTATTATATTTGCTCATTATTTTATGTACTATATAAAAGTATGGATTATATCATAGTTTACATATAATTTAATTAAATCAAAATTAAATAATATAAAATATTATTATCATTTAATTTTTTATTTTTAATATTTAAATTTTGATTTTATTATAATTTTATATATTTATTAAATTATTACCAGGTTAAACGGTTCGACCAATGACCTATTGGTTGAACCACACTGACCCAGTGATCCAGTAATTTGACTGGATTGATTGCTGGTTCGGTTCTGATAACTATAGACTTAGCTCGATAAACCAAAAAAAATAGCGAATTAAGATTTTTCATGTTTATTAAAAAAATCTTATCTATCTTATAAAAGATTTTTTAAAATTAAATTTCTTTAAAAAAAATCAAAATGAAAATTTGAAAACAAAAGGAAAAAAATTAGTAACTCAAAAAACAAAACAAGTTATATTAATTTAAAAAGTGTTTAATTTCAAAATTGAAAACGTACAAATAAGTGTCCTTTCCATTACTTCAAATAAAAAATTATGTATAAGAGCTCTTTCCAGTACTTTAAATTAAAAAATAAAAATTTCATTATTTCAATAATAATTTCCTTTTATTGTTGCTTAAAACAACCCCAAATGACCTAACCTAACCCTCATTAGCATTGTCTCCTCAATGTTCCTATGCCAAAAATCAGTCTCCCACACCCACAGTCAGAGACTTAGTGTCTCCTATCGTGCTCCCGCTACTTTGCCATCGGCGCTGCCGGACAGCACCAACCTAGGTTTGTGTCCTGTGACGCTTTTCTCTTCCTATCCTTTCCTCGTAGCGCCTTTCTGCCTTCGTCGTCCTACCCGAAAAGGCTCCACATAGCAACAGGTCAGTAGCACGTTGTCATCCTCCATGACTCCACACATACCGCAGCAACTCTCCAATAACAGTGCATACTACATTGCATGCAGGGGCAAAGCTACGTATGATCCAGGGAGGCAGTTCCCCCCAAAAAAACTTGTTTACAAAAATAATAAAAAATAAAAGAGTGGCCCCCTTTAAAAAAATGTTTGGCCTCCCTCTTTTAAAAAATTGCTCCCTGTCCGTAATTCTCATTCAAGAAATGGGTGTAGCAAAGAATAATTGGAATGTAGTGTATTATTTGGGTTATGAATGGGCCATATGCTTAGTTAAAAAAAGCCCTAATCCATATTAGAAGTGAAGAATCTGAAAGGGCAGCAACAAGAAACCAACAAACCACTTCTTCCATTCTTCCCTTTTCTTTCAATCAGAAAACAAAAATCACTCCATATTTTTATTATCATTACAACTTAAAAGATAACAAGTAATCTTTGATCTTCCATTATCATCTCTCATTCTTTTTTCTTTTGTAAGTTATTTTTTTATTTATTTTTTTGAATAATTTATATATTTATTTATTTATCTAGTTTATAATCTTATAATAATAATTTAGATTTTTAAAAAAATTTGAAGATGATAATCATGTAATTATAATGTTATCCTTTAATTGTTTTTAATTTTTTTCTCATTATTAATGTGATTTAAATTATTTACATGAAGCATAATACATTTTTTTAATAATTTTGCAGGAAATATCTAAAAAGGAATTGAATAGTATTTGAAGATTCTAAAAGCAAATATGTAATAACCTATATTTACAATATTTAAAATTAGTTTTGAGATATTTGTATTTAATTATTTTAATATACAATATGTTCAGTTATCTTATAAAAAGTAAATTTTAAGTCTTAGTTGTTATTTTCAATTAAAATTATTTATAGAGTTATTTTTAATTTTTTTTTGTTAAAATAAAAAAACTAAAAAAAAATATTAGCCCCCTGCTAAATATTGTCTAGCTTTGCCCCTGATTGCATGGTGATTCATTGTTTGGTTGTGATCTGTTGAAGGATCTTCTATATTGTATGGTTTCATGAAGTTTGCGTCCTTTTTATTTATTCTGTACTGCATACTCGATGATTCTCCTTTTTTGCTCATTTTTGGGACACCCATTTCAAATATTTCCTTGTTTTATTTTCCAAGACTACAAGATTTCCATAGATTGAACATCTTGGACATGGAACAGATAATGAGGTATGCTCGTTACTTTGGTTTTATCAAGTGGTTGAATACTTCTGTTTGTTCTGCCAATGGTATGCAATATATAAGGATCAAATTACAATCATTTTTTGTAACACATCTTTCTGGTGACTGACAACCGTACACTTGCAACATAGGATTTAATGTTAAACTTTTGCTTTTCTCTACTAAAAAGTTAAAATCTTATTGTTATCATCTTCCCACAGCTTCTTCTTATCCTAGTAAATGTTTGCACGAAAGTTGCAACAAAAGAACAGAAAGTTTTACATATTTTGCATTTGCTTGTAGTATAATTCCAAGGAAAGCTCTGTGAAATTGGTATATGAATCCCAGCCACATCCTTGGGCAATTGCTTCTTTGTCTGGGAAAAAAATTGTCAAAGTGGCATGTGGGACAAATTACACAGGTGCTTGTTTTTTCCATTCTTGATCTCAATTATTTAACCTTTTCTTTCATCTACTCATTATTTCTTTTTGAATGTTTAGTGGCGGTGGATAAGAATGGCTTTATCTATTTGTGAGTATTTCTTTACTTTCTTAGTTTAGTATCTTAGCTTTGTAAAACAAGTTATAACTTAAGATTATCCATTTGTGTAGCTAGCGATTTAATGGTTATGGAAGTTTTGTGCATAATTTTCAGATTGGTTGTCAATATTCTATAAAATACAAAGAAATCACAACAATCAGATGATTTAATTCAAATTGGTTTTATTTATTTATTTATTTGGCTGGTTCTATGAATTATGCGTGTATTGTAGGTATGCTTGACACAAATTCAACTCCCTTCCTTGTCTTATATATATATATACTCAAAGATATGTCTAAAGTCTAAACAAATTTATTGAATAAAGAACTTGATATTTGCATAGAAATACTTGAGATATCTGTATTTTAGAGTCCGAGAGGTGAGAACGTGAAAGGAAAGGGAATTTTGACCAGTATGAACGCTTGGATGAGGATAGAAATATAACCTGCAGACTTCTTGTAGTTAAGGTGATTGTCGTATTACTAATAGTAAACTTTACTTTTTTTTTTCATAAATACTATTATCACTTCTCATTAGTAACACTTATCATGTTTCATGGTAGTATACTAGGACAACAGAGAGGGAAGCAAGCTTGATTTGACCAATGCCCATACTACTGAGGACAATTGATTATCTACTTTCTTTGCTAGATAAGCCCTGTGTTGAGAGGTTTCTTGGTGCATATAAATTCTTGTGGAATAGTATGAGAGCAAGAATGCATCACATTTTCTATCAAGGAGCTATTATTATGCTTGAATAGGTACTTTTTTATTTGGGTAAAGTATATTTTTTGTCCCTGAAGTTTGGTAAAAGTTTTAAAATTACCTCTAAGTTTTATTTTGTTTCAATTTTATCCCAAAAGTTTTTGATTTGCATCAAATATACCCTAAACGGCTAAATTTTTAAAAAATTTAAGACTAATCTAACAATAATACATAAAAATTATGCTTGATTTGCTTGTGTTGAGGGTTGTTCTTATGATATTGTTGTTGAATTGATCTTAAATTTTTTGAAAAATTAGCTGTCAGGGGTATATTTGATGCAAATCGAAAACTTTTGGAACAAAATTGAAACAAAATAAAACTTAGGAGTATTTTTGAAACTTTTGTCAAACTTCAGGGACAAAAAATATACTTTACCCTTTTTATTTTTAACAAAAGTATAGTAAAACCTATTTTTTCTCTTATTGAAGTGGAAATTATATCTATTTTTTCTGCAAGTTCCTTATATGCTATATTGATTAATGCTCAATAGAAGTATATATTGTGGATACTTATAGATACAGTAATTTCATATTTATTTATTGGTAAAATAATTTTCTGAGGGTTTTGATGCCTTTCATCAAGAACCTGCATCTGCTTTGTGATGTTTGTAAGAACAATATCTAGTGATGGTTAAAAGTTTAAAATGCATGAGGTTGTTGATTTTTGTGGTTTCAGATCAAATTACACGTCATTGCAATGCATGAATTATGTGAATACACAAAAGGAGAAGGATTTTCTGAGGGCTTTCATGCTCACTTCAATATTGAACAGATGAACAGAACTTCCGTTGAATTATTTCAGATGTATGATGATCACAGAAAGAAAGGAATACTTGTGCCTACCGAAAAAGAATTTCGAGGTTATTATGCTCTCCTTAAATTGGATAAGCATCCTGGTTATAAAGTAAGTTGTCCTTGTGCTCTTATCTTTAATGTTTCATTGGCAATAGAAAAACCTAAGAAAATAAGCAAGTTATCCTAGGTTGAACCTGCAGAGCTATTCCTTAATCTCGCTAAGATGACTCTAGAGACAAGGTAGACTCCAAAAGTTCTATTTGCGTGTGATGTAACAAGATTTGTAATTTCAAATGGAAATTAGCTACTTTTTTTTACCTTACTTAGCTTGATTATTATTAGGGGTATTTGATTTTGACTTTAGCTTGATTATTGGGTCTTTGTTGATTAATCAATCAATTAATTAATTAATTCAAGATAATTGATTTTGTTCTGTTTTTGATTTTCTCTGTTCGTGCTATGGTTTGTTGTTCTTCACCGCTATTTATTTGTTGTTCTTGGCTTTTTGCTATTGTTTGTTCTTGATTTTCTATTCTTAATTTATTGTTCTTCATTGTTCCTAATTTTTTGTTGTTGATTTTTAATTTGTTGTTCTTCACTGTTAGCTTTTTCTACTATTATTTTTATTTTGAATTTGTTAGTTATTGATTTTAATTCATTGGTTCTATTATTTTTTGTTCTTGATTTTGATTTTTTTTATCTTCACTGCTGTTCTAATAGCTGCTATTTTTTGTGTTTAATTTATTGTTGATTAAATAATTTATTGTTATTCTGTTTTTGATTTTGATTCACTGATGTGCTGTTATTTATTGATGTTATTTTTCTATAATATTTTTGCAGTTTGATCACATTATAACTGACAATGTTGGTGAAACTGAAGGTAGAATTGATGGACATGTTCTCTGTGTAATTGATATGCCAAGTCTTAGGTGTTGTTTGTATTTTTTATTTTTTTAAAATTTTCAATGTGCAATAAGAAACCAAGATGTGTAATGTATAATGAATTTTATAGAAGCAGAAATATATTTGGGTAGCCAGATTGAAACATCTCTAATGAAGTGAGTGAATACTTACTTTTGCATGATATTGTAAGTGAGCCTTTTTCTTTGTTAGTTTACTAATTAAGTCATGTTATCTAGAGCTATTGAAAAGATACAGTAGGCAATTGATCAAGCCCAAAGGCTTGGTTATTATCAGGTTAAGTTTCAATATCTAATTTCTTGAAGCATAGTTTGAACATTTTTAAACGTGTATAATTTTGATGAACTAATTTATTCTATATGTGATATAATTTTTTTAGTTCGATGACTAAAATAGAAAAATAATATGAGGTTTAATTTAATATAGCGACATACTCGCGGTTGATAATGGTGACAAATTAAAGACTCCATTGCGACTGAAACATTTGTGAGATACCCATCGATTTGTTATTAGTTTAAAAGGAATTTGTGATGACATTTGTGATAGTATTAAAACTAATTGACTACATATTATTTTCTAGCAAATTAGCGACTACTTTGTAACTTTGCTTTCTCATTTAAAATAGCTTTAGTTTAATGACAAAATTTCTATAAATTTGATTAAAGATTTTCAAATATTAGCTATAGATTTGCTAGAAAATGTGATAGATTTTCAAAAAATTTCTTGTTAATTAGTGTCAACTAAGCATTCTATAACGACCCACATTTTTGAAAATCTAAATATAAATAAGTTTTAATTTATTTTATAAATTGGAGTTCCTTATTTTTAGAAATTATTTTATTATAAGTAATTAAATTAATTTTATAACTATTTGAATTCAATTAAATTCATATATATATTGTTATGATGAAATATTTTACATAATTAAAACTATAATTCTAGTAATTTATAAGTAATGAAAATTATATGTATATTTTAATTTGAGTAATTGATATTTTTAATTTAAAAATAAAGTTTAGTTAATAATATCATTATCGAGCTCGATATCCGCCGATATGAGTAAATATCGATACTCTTCGGTAAACCTAGCTTTGCTAATGCTTCATTGTATATCTTTTATCTTTATGTTACTAATGTCATTTATATTAGTAACTCATATATATTATTACTTGTGTTTTAATATATCCAGTTTTCATAATTATCCATTTAGGATATTTATAACTTGAATCGCTGACTCAGCAACTTAAAAAGGTGACACCCAGCCCCCCTTATGACACCTCACCACCATTATCATTAATCATCACCAGCTAACTTTCATTTTTCTCTCTTGGAACCGAACCAAAATTGAAAGAAAAGAAAGAAAGAGAGACCGTGGGAGAGAGAGAAACCGTGAAACTTTCGAGCTTTCAATTTCGATTTTTTGTGATTCATAACTCCAATAAAAAATCTAATATGATCAAAGTGTTCGTATCTTTCTCCTGTTTATGTTGACGTCACTTTTTTTTGGGAAAAATTGATGGTGGAACTACTGTCCCTCCATGCAAAGTTTGGCCGAGGGAGCCTCAGAGGTGGAGTAGCCGATTTTGACGTTTTTTTCTTCAATTTCTCGTTCAAAAATCTTTCCTAAAGCTTCTGTTGTTGTGATTTCTGAACAGAGATAGGGTCTAGTAATTTTATAATAACTAAATGTGAATTTAATAAGTGAATGTTAGTTTGATTGATTATTTTTTGAGTTTGATTAAGTTTATGTTGAATTTTTGTTGAATTATTGTTGTGTGCTTGGAATTTTGGTTCGGCTATGTATGAATAGCTAGCTGGGGTGTTTTGATTATTTTGGGGCTGTTGTGATGTGGTATTTCGAGATAAATTTGATGAGGTTTGATGGCCGCGAGATTAAATTAAAAACTGTGAAGAATCAGTTACCGAAACCGTTGAAAAACTAGTTAAAAATCAAGTAATTTTGATGAAGTTTTGATGAGTTTGATTTGGTTCTTTGAAAAATACAAAACCCTCATATTTTGACTATTTGGTAGCCAAAATATAATTAAGAAAGAGTTTTGGGGTTGGAAGTTAAATAAAAAAAAGTTTGTGAGTTAAAATAGAATTTTTAGAAGTTTAGTGATTAAAGTGTATTTTCTAAAAAGTTTGGGAGTTAAAATGATTTTTTAAAAGTTTTAAGAATTATATTAACTGATTTTGAATTATTAAAGAAATGATTATGTTTTGAGTTTTATCGAGAAGAGTATTATATTTGAATTTGATTTATCAAGAAAAGATTTATGTTTCGAGTTTGACTTATTTGAGGAAGAGACATCGGGTAAGAGGCAGTGGCATTATCCACTTGCTCCGGAAAAGAGATGAGGAAGAAGAATGATGAAAAGTGAGTTTGAATTATGAAATTGAATGAATATGATAAATGAGGATGATTGATGATGAGTATGTCTGTGTTTTCTCTCTGCTTGTAAGGGTGAAAGAGCACCTATTCCCTTTAATGGTGACAGGGCACATAATCCCTCTAATCGTGACATGGCACATAATCCCTCTAATGGTGACAGGGCATGTATTCCCTCTAATGATATTAATGTGAAACTGAGAAACAGTTTCCGAGTTAGCTACCAAACATGTCGGGTTTGGCTATATAACTGACAAATGAGCTCATTAGCCATAGGACAGACATGCATTATACTTGTTTGCGCATATTTATTTGTGAGTGTGTTTCCTATGATTGTGGGTGTACTATATGATTGTTTGATTTCTGTGTTCTTTATTTGTTAAGTTTAAATGTATTCAATTGCTCATTGCTGTTAGCTATGATAATACAATGAACATAACCATACACCCCGACTCTACTAAGAACTCCCCATTTCTTACCCCCTAGTTCCACCCCCTTTCAGCTACAGGTAAGAAGGTTTATTGCGGAGCTCTAGGAGCATAGATGATTATGTTTACGAGTTGAGTTGTTAGAATTTATTTTTTTCTCGCCTTGTTAGTTAGAGTTTTAGTCAGAGAGGTAAGTTTTATAATTGTTTTTGTATGTAATACTATAATGTATTATTAATATTATGTGAGTATGTGTTGTTTGTTCTTGTTGAAAAAATTTTAAGTTTTTAATAAAACCATCGATAGATTTACGTGTAAAGGCTCATACCTTATTATTTAATATATGAGAGTCATTGTAATACCTCCACTATCAGAGTGGCACACCCAGAAGCGTGACATTCTGATAGTAAGGGTGTTAAATATTCCATTTTGTCTATGAAGTTAGCTTGAATTTAACGATGAGTCGGCTGCAGTAGAGCTTGTCGCTAATTAGCGACTACCTTTTAGTCTATTTCTTTTATAGAATTAGCTTTTAATTTAGTAATAAATTTGCGACTATCTATTCGGTTGCGAAAAAACTTTTCGATGAATTAGCGACCGTTACCTCACTGATTTGCGACTTGTAATTAGCGAGGAAAGTATTGGTTGCTAGGCCGTAGCTAATCTGTCACAAATTAATTATATTTTGCGTCAGATTAGCGATGATTTTTCGACTATTTTTGTGGTAGCTAATCGACCTTATTCTTATAGTGATAAGGATTTAACTAACTTAGGACACATTTTAACATATAATAATAAAAATTTTTAATGCTTTTGATATATTCAATGTATTGAAAAACATAAAAAAATTTAATTTTTGTAAAGTTTTTTTTTATAATATGCTTAATTAACTTATGTTCTTAGAGCACAAGCTAACAAAATCCATTTTATAATACTAGTTAACGCAAACCAGCAAGAACATGGATTTTAATTGTAATTTTATTTTTTTTTTCTTTTTTGGGATGGGTGGGGATGCACGAATATTAACTAATTCTCTTTCTAGGTTTAAGTTAGTGTTACTAACTGCAAAACAAAAGTCGATTTCTTTAATCTTTGTTTGTTTCAATATCCCGAATCGTTATTACGTTCCCGAGCAGTAACACACACCGACACCGTCACAGAAATCTACTCTTTTGGGACTACTGAACAAAGTCCAAAGCATCATTACTTTCAAAATACAAGCAAGTTCAAAATGAAATCCTCGTTGGAAATCATTTCGAGAAAAAACAAACATACATTCATGTAACCGGAACGACAAACTCTAAGCACAATACTACGACATTGGTATTTGTAGTAGTAGTAGCTTAATGGGTTTTATTAAACATTGGTATTTGTAGTAGTAGTAGCTTTTCTACTTTATATGCATTTTTTATAAAAGATTATTTAAAAATTTGAAACTTTTAGCTTTTTTTTTCAATACAAACTTTCTATATTTAATACCTTAGCTAGTATTCTTAAGATACTTCTTAGCTAAATTTTAATTTAATTTATGAATTTAGCTAACAAATTTTATGAAACGTGTCAAGATATTAAATATAGATCAGAATTTAGCTAAAGAGTACTCTATATATATGCATCATAATAACTATTTATCTAAAATATCACATAATTAATAACCATAGCAATATTAACAAAAACACATATTACATAAGTAAAATGTTAACAAAAGCAACATAATAATAAACATAATAAAACTTCAAATTCAATTTATTAAGTATTATATAAAACTGCCAGATATGACCAAGTCTATCACAAAAATCGATATTTCTTTGAATATATCTCTCAGGAGTAAAAGGCTTTTCAACTAGTTCCATTATAAAATGTCATTGTCACATCGTCATAAGAAGAAAGTTCGGTAAAATTACTAGTATATATATGTGTCTCGTTTCGTCTTCAACAACTATATTATGCAATATGATACAAACTCTCAGAATTAAAAAATTACTTAATACAGACAAATTTATAGATAAATTTAATTTTTACTATAGATGAATTTTGGTTACCAACGGATTTTGTCCCTCTTTAAAAGTCTCATCGAAAATTATTTACTGACAGATTTTTTTCCGTCGGTAATTTACCGACAGATTTTTAACAGTTACCGACAGATTTTCTCTCGGTAAATTCTCCCCTCCATTTTCTTGGGACGTCAAACTTTCCGATGGATTTTTCATCGGTAATTAGAGACAGGTTTTTCGACGGATTTTCCGTCGATAATTAGAGACAGATTTTCCAATCCGTCGGTAATTGGAGCCTTGAAAAACCATTCCAAACTTTGAATACAGACAGAAAATCTGTTTGTAAATCCATCAGTAAGGTAAAATAGAATTTTTTTTAGATTTTTTCATTGCAAAATAAACATGTTTTCATACAAAATAAATATAAATTTAAACAAGTTCGTTATATTATCAAACAAAAATAGTACTATAAACAAGCAAATCAATATAATTCATTTACTTCATATATTTAAAAAGGTTGAAACAGAAGTAATGAATATCATTTACATCATATAATGAATATCATTTACATCATTTCACTCTCATACAACTTCATTCATCAAATTAATCTATTTACTTTATAAAACTAACTTACTCACATGAATTAGAACAATAAAGTTAACAGTATTATCAAATTATGTGTCAGTCGTTGTGTCAGTTGTTGAAGCAGAAGTAATGCCTCAGGTATTGTTACTCCTTAAAAATTTATAATGGTGGTTATATTAATCTTGTAGTCAAAGCTTTTCCAGTCGGTGATACAGCCAGTGCTTGCTGGCAAAGAACTTGATTTTCTGACTCTGAATTAGAAATTTTTTCCTCCAATCTATATAAAGAAAATTATTTTAAAAAGTTGATTAGATTTATGTTAAGGCAGGTATGGATGATGATGATGATAATAATAATAGGGAAGATGGGAATAATAATTGGAAATTTATGTTAAAGCATCAATAACATAAATTGAAGAAAGCGATCATAATTATGCCTCAACTTGCATTAATAAGAAAATCAAATCTAACATGAGAGTTCATAAACTAGAGTGGATAAATAAATAAATCATCAAGAGAAGAGAATTAAAGTGCTAGACTAAATAAGAGTAGAAGAAATCTAAATTAAAGCAAGATAGAAATCTAAAATTGAGAATAGCTAAACCTAAGAATCCTAAAACCTAAACCCTAAAATTATGTGAAATGAAAGTTGTGTGAATGAATGAATGATTTTCCCACTCTGCACCCTCTAATCAGTGTTTTCTGGACCGAAAACTGGGTCCAAAACCAGCCCAAAATCGCCCCCAATGTCTTCTGCAATTTCTGCACATGGCGCATGTCATGCGTACGCGTCGATGGTCTTCTCCGTGTGTCACGCGTACGCGTGATGCACACGTGCGTGTCGCCTAACTTCCTGGCAACTATGGTAAATTGCATATCATTTCGAAGTCTCGGATGTTAGCTTTCTAACGCAACTGGAATCGCCTCATTTGGACCTCTGTAGCTCAAGTTATGATCGATTTAGTTCGAAGAGGTAAGGGTTGACAGCTCAGCAATTCCTTCAATTTCTTGTATTCCTTCCACTTTTGCATGCTTCCTTTCCATCCTCTAAGTCATTCCTGCCCTATAAACCCTGAAATCACTTAAGACACATATCAAGGCATCGAATGGTAATAAGAGAGGATTAATAATTAGCAATTTTAAGGTTAAAGAAGCATGTTTTCAATCAAAGCACATAATTAGGAAGGAAAATGTAAAACATGCAATTTATATGCATAAGTGTGAGTTTAGTGGATAAAATCCACTCAATTAAGCATAAAATGTACCACGAAATAGTGGTGCATCAAATCTCCCCACACTTAAATATTAGCATGTCCTCATGCTAAGCTCAAGAGAAGCTATAAAGGAGTGAAGAGGAATGGTAAAACTTATGAAATGCAACCTATCTATATGAATGCAACTAAATACAAAAATACTTCTACCTACTTGGTTAAAGGTAAACAAGTTCTCCAAGACAAACATAAATCATATTTCACTAATTCAAATCACACAGTAAGAGACAAGTATACTTGTAAGAAGATAGCTCATGAAAGTCGAGAACACAGAATCAAGCATTGAACCCTCACTGGAAGTGTATATGCACTCTAATCGCTCAAGTGTCTAGGGTTAATTCACTCTAATCCCCTCTAGTCATGCTTTCTAAAATTTTTTTCTTTATCTAACCAATCAACAAATATTTAATGTACAAATACAAACATCATGAGGGCTTTTTAAGGTTGTAATGGGGCTAAGGTAAGGGTGAAGATACATGTATGGCCAAGTGAGTTATACTTTGAATCTTTGACTAACCTAAATTCTCACCTAACACACATACATACTCTATATAATTCTAAAATCATGCCTAGCTACCCAAAATCTCACTTTTGTATATTTCACATACTCATATATCAAATTTTCTTTAATTTTACCACATATGCATTGATCTTTTATTAAACTTAACATTGGGGTAATTTTGTCCCCTATTTATTTATTTATATTGTACTATTTATATATATATTTTTATTATTTATTTATTTATTTATTTATTATTTTTTTTATGAACATAAAAGCAAACATAACATATCAATGCACATGGTTTTTCTGGTCTCATATGAGTAGGCACCCAAATTTCCAATATTCAAATAAAGTAGAAACATAACACATTTCCATTAACCCAAGTTTCCACAATTCCCCACACTTAGTTAACACACTATCTTAAGCTAACCAAAGATAAAAATCAGGTAATTAATTGTTTTTTTTCGCTTAAGGCTAGTGATGCGATAATATAAAGAACAAATGGGGATTAAAAGGCTCAAAGTGGCAAACAAAGGTAATTGAAATGGTAGGCTATTTGGGATAAGTGAGCTAATAACAAATGATGACCTCAATCATATGTATGCATGCAAATACACTAAACAATGGACATATAGAATGGAACAAACTATAGATTGCAATCATAGAGAAGAAAACACACAAGAATAAAAATCATGGTTAAATAATGTAACCATATAATTAAGCTCAAAATCTCACAGGTTGTGTGTTCTTAGTTATAAACCATGTTCCAAATTACAATCTTCAAACAAGTTTAACAAAAAAGTTTTAATTTAAATTAGTGAAATGCTATAAAAAAGGGTCTTGAAAAAGAACTTATCACTCTAACCAAGTAGTGGTAGAAAAACATGCACAAAATCAAACAATCATGCAATCAAACATATAAATGCAACAACTAATTTAACAAGCAAAATTAAACATTGGTGATGAAATAGGAAATAACTAACCCACGGAAGTCGGTATCGACCTCCCCACACTTAAAGATTGCACCGTCCTCGGTGCATGCTAAGATGTGCAAGTGGACGGGTGGCTACAACTGATACTTTTCTCCAAAGGCGTGCGTAGGAACTTGTTTGTCGCCCAATGTAAAAGTTTTTCGTTTCCCTTTTTGATGACCATCCTGAAAGAAGAGGAAAAAGAAGAAAAGTAACCCAGAAATAAAGATAAGAAAACAAATAAAGTATGGGTGGATGAATGCCAAATAATGAGGGTCTCAATTACATGGTAGCTACAACATGCAAGTGAGAAAATAGTAGAAGTAAATGGCATATCAATAGTGCGAAAATTGCAACAAGGGGGAAGAGATAGTAGGTAATGAAAGACAATATAAATTTATGTCAATGCAAAAGGGACACAGGTATCATAAAATATTGGCATTGACAGATAAATAATATCACCCAACAATGTAAAACAAGTCACTAAGCACCAAAATAATACCAGAAAAGATACAACAGTTGAATAAGAACATTTAACACCAACGAAAATATAATGAACTTAGAAAGCAAATATAAACATGCACAAAGTTAAAATGCAATGAATGAAAATATGAATGAAGTAAAAGAGAATGAAAGAGAATAAGGATGAGAAGTTAAAGAAAAGAAGAAGAAGTAAGTAAGAAAGGAGGAAGAAGGAAGTAGAAGGGAGAGAAGAAAGGAGAAGGGAATGAGAAAAACAGGGCGCGACACGCGCGCGCAGGTCACGCGTGCGCATGAAAACTGCATTAGCCATGCGACGCGCACGCGTTGCCCACGCGTACGTCTGGGTGGCCGAAAATAAACATTGACGTGCGAGCGTCGGTCACGTGTATGCGTGACTGGTCGCGCGACTCCAGCACAGTGGCAGTCCAACTTTCTGTCAATTCGCTCTTTACGCCGAATTCCATGCCCACGCGTACGCGTCGCTGACGCTTACGCGTGGGTTGAAAAATTTGCAGGGGACGCGTACTCGTGCAGCACGTGTACGCATGGGGTGGCTTGTGCTCCACGCACCCCTCCCACCCGTCTCCATCGCAACTCTCTGCCCCATTTATTAATACTGCGAACTTGCATGGGACGTGTCTGCGTCATTGACACTTACGCGTCGTTCGCATATTTTTTTATGCAGAATGCAGGTGATGATGCAGAAATTATGAATGAACACTAATAAAAATAAAATAAAATAAAACTAAGAATAAAAAGGGACGGTCATACCATGGTGGGTTGTCTCCCACCTAGCACTTTTAGTTAAAGTCCTTAAGTTGGACATTTGGTGAGCTCCTTGTCATGGTGGCTTGTGCTTGAACTCATCCAGAAATTCCCACCAATGTTTGCAATTCCAATAGCCTCCGGGATCCCAAACTAGGCGCATAGAGCCTTCAAGCAAGTTAAAGCAAGTGACAAGGCCCCAAGAGTGTTGATTGCTAGAATGAATTCCGGGCTCCCAAACCTTACTTTTACACCCACCTTCTTGTTGATCATCATTTTTTCAATTGGGTGGTGAGCAATCGGAATTCTCATTGAGATATCCAAACAACTTCTGAGACCCATTCAATCAAGCTCTACACTAATCCTTGTACTTCAATTTGGAGCATGCAACCATATTGAACCTTGCATGACAACTCCTACCACTAACCATCTCCCTCTTACTCTTAAAGCCACAAAGAGCTCTAAGTTGACCATCCATCTCAAGTAAACCATATTCAAGTGGGAAAGTAAAGGTTAAGGATAAAGATTTTACCCACTTGAATGTTGTATTGGATGGTAATGGCTTTGGGAGAGGTGTTTCCAATGGTCTTGCAAGCTCCACTCCCTTGTGCTCTTCTTTGAATTCTTCCACCTCCTTGCAAACCTCTTCAACTTCAACCGCGCCCTGATCAAAATCTTCTAATTCTTCCCCATCACTCAAGTCATAAGTTGGAGGTTGAGAAAAGTCTACCTCCACATCATCTTCAGATTCACTTGGAGAAGGTTCTTCAAACTCAAGGGGTTCAATTGCAGATGCAAGTTCATCACTAGGAGGGCTTGATTTATGATCATCATCACCAAGGGAACTTGCCTCTTGATCTATTCCGTCCGATTCTTCATAAGGAACATGCTTAGGAGGTTGTGCACTATCCTCCTCAACATCAATTTCAAGCTTCTTGGCGGAATTCTCTACAACTCTCGATTCCCATGGAGGTTCAGCATCTCCTAGGTCTTCAACCACTTCTTCTTCTTCTTCGATAATTACATCTTCCTCCAATTGTTCTAGTACAAAATCACAATCCTCATTTTCCACCGGAGTTTCCAATCTCTCTTGCATACTACGCTCCTCACTTCATTCTCCACGAGTGGTCATGGTTGTATCTAGAATATTCAAGCATTAGGAGGCTAATCGATTTACTACCTCGGTCAAGGTAGCCGTGAATTCTAGTGCCTTCTTATTCATCTCTTCTTGCCCTTGAAGAAGTACACCAAGGGTTTCATTCGTTGGAGATTGGGGTAGATATGAGGGTTCATTACTTGGGAGGAAGGGTTCATGATAAGAATGTGGTTCATTTTAATAAGGATATGGAGATGGTGTATATTGAGGTGGTGGTTCTTGGGAATAATTGTGTTGGAATGGTGGTGGTTCTATGTATAGTTCGTATGGTTCATATGGTGGTTGATATGGTGGATAAGGGTTAGGGTCATAGGGAGGTGAATGGTGGAAAGGGGCTTTTGAGTATGGTGGTTCAAAGCTATGTTGAGGAGGGGGTTCATAGGCATATGGTGGGGCTTGTTGGTAACTACAAGAGGGTCCGCCATATCTATTGTCTTGGTACGCACCTCGGAATGGCTCTTATTCATAGTAAATTGCTGGAGGTTGATTTTCATAAAAAGGCCCACCATAACCATTTTCTTGGGATGCATCATAGAATGGTTGTTGCTCATAGCACATTGGAGGAGGTTGTTGCCGAAAGGGTTGATCAAATCCTTGTGGCTCCCCCTATCTTTGATTATCCCAACCTTGATGCATGTTCTCATTATAGCTTCCATTCCCTACAACATAATTTGAACCAAACTCATAACCAAAGGGGTGAGAATTCATAGTAACAGAAGAAAGTAAAAACAAAAACTAATAAGAAAAGAATGAGAGTAAATTCCTAAAACTAGAAACAACAAACAAAGAAACGAAAAAGAAAAAATTATTCACAATATTCACAATAACCAATAGTAAGGCACACGTTTGCAATTTCCCGGCAATGGCGCCATTTTGATGAACGGATTTCTTGTCGGTAAAGAATTTCACAAATAAAATCTCGTTGCAAGCATAGTTTCTAAACCAACAAAGAATCCTTTCATACAAAATTTGGTTGTCACTTAAGCAAACCCAATAAAAATAAACCGAAGTATTTAAACCTCGGGTCGTCTCTCAAGGAATTGCAGGGAAGTATGTTACTATTGGTTATGAGATAGTATCTTTTTGGGTTTTTGAAATAAGGAACAAGGAAATAAAATGGTAAGAAAGTAAATTAATAACTAGAAAAGCTCTTGGCAAGGTATGAGAACTAGACATCCTATCCTAGTTATCCTTATCAATTATAATGAGAATTGTCCATTGCTCCCACTTAGTTAACCTCTAATTATAAAGGAAAGTCAAGTGGATAAATCAATTTGATTCCTCAAGTCCTAGTCAACTCCTAAGGAAAGACTAGCTTTAGAGGGATCCAAATCAACTAGCAACTTTCAATTATCAATCAACAAAGGAGTTTGATAACTCAAGAGTCTCCAATTACTCAACCAAAGCCAAAAGGAGAAAAATCTAATTTAAAACCCTCCCAAGCATTTTATCAAACACTTGGAAGGAACAACATAAAAGCATAGAAAGCTAGCAAGGGAATATTAAATCCAAACAACTAATTGAAAGCATCAATAACATAAATTGAAGAAAGTAATCATAATTATGAAATACCTCAAGTTGCATTAATAAGAAAATCAAATCTAACATGAGAGTTCATAAACTATAGTGGATAAATAAATAAATCATCAAGAGAAGAGAACTAAAGTGCTAGACTAAATAAGAGTAGAAGAAAATTAAATTAAAGCAAGATAGAAATTTGAAATTGAGAATAGCTAAACCTAAGAATCCTAAAACCTAGATAGAGGAGAGAGCCTCTCTCTCTCTAGAAAACTACATCTAAAACCTAAAATTATGTGAAATAAAAGTTGTGTGAATGAATGAATGATTCCCCCACTCTGCAGCCTATAACATGTGTTTTCTAGTCCAAAAACTGGGTCCAAAACCAGCCCAAAATCGCCCCCAGCGTCTTCTGCAATTTCTGCACATGGCGCATGCCACGCGTACGCGTCGATGGTCTTCTCCGCGGGTCACGCGTACTCGTGATGCACGCGTGCGCGTCGCCTAACTGTATGGCAACTATGGCAAATTGCATATCATTTTGAAGCACCGGATGTTAGCTTTCCAACACAATTGAAACCGCCTCGTTTGGACCTCTGTAGCTCAAGTTATGTTTGATTTAGTACGAAGAGGTCAGGGTTGACAGCTCAACAATTCCTTCAATTTCTTGTATTCCTTCCACTTTTGCATGCTTCCTTTCCATCCTCTAAGCCATTCCTACCCTATAAACCCTGAAATCACTTAACACACATATCAAGGCATCGAATGGTAATAATAGAGGATTAATAATTAGCAATTTTAAGGTCAAAGAATTATGTTTTCAATCAAAGCACAGAATTAGAAAGGGAAATGTAAAACATGCAATTTATATGCATAAGTGTGAGTTTAGTGGATAAAATCCACTCAATTAAGCACAAAATATACCACAAAATAGTGGTGCATCAAAACAACATAAGAATACTACCCTATACATCTTATTGATCTGTAATGACTGATGTTAATTAATTATGCAGAGGTTAGGAAGTGTTACACATTCTCCCCTTTGTGGGCTGTGCATGTAACACTATTCATGTCGATCAATTGGGCTTCTTTTTGCTACAGATTCCTTGTTGGGCAAATTTGATAACAACATAAAGAAGCAGTACCAATACAAGAAGCAACACTGCAACAAAAAAAAGAAAGAAAGAATAGAAGTTAAGACAACTCACAAGCTAAGGAGACAAAAACTAGAATAGCAAGGCGATATCTGACAATCCATGGAATACTAGATTTAGGAGTACAGTTACATCTAGCAGCTTTCTCTGTGGAACAAGTCTCTGAATTTGATGCTTGTAGTTCTCTTAATGAAGTGTTGACACCTAAAACAGGATGGCCATTCTTGTCCCTGATTTCCAACTTCAGAGTTACTGGTTGAGATTCCCAGTTTATTTCAATAGCTCCAAAGTTCCGCTGGCCTAACAGAAATCCACATTCAAAACTTTAAAACGTGAAAATCTAGGCGAACAAGGTTATCGAACTCTCCAGCTACCTTATACGAGTTTTACTAGTTTAGGTCTTGAAATCATATAATTTGAAACCAACCTATAATGTGGCAATGGCATTATATTTGGGTAGTATCCTGCCACCAAAATAACCAAAGTAATGATCCCGGAAGACACTACAAACTGTACTGTTCAAATTGCACAAAGATGACATGATAAAACCAAGATAATGCCTTGATCTAGACTAGGAAAGAATCAAATCATCACATTATTGGTTCTCAGTTATGTAATAAATTTTTAACACAGATAAAACAAGGAACTAAATTCCATTAATGAATCACCCAAGCATTAGTAATAAGTAGAAAACATTATAGCTTATCCAAGCTACCACATGATTTGTCCCATTAGTGTCACATTCCACAAGACATAATGGTATCAAATGTATTACCATTGTATCACATAAATCTCAAGACAAGATTAATGTAAACGGTTATATGACTTAAAGCTCAAGAGAGGTGAGTGTAATTGATTATAAAATTGAAGGAGTAAGATAATATAATTAGATTGGGGAAGAACTTACAATTGAAGGTCACTGAGCTTTGAGAGGAGGAACTTAGTTGCTCCCTCAATGTTCTTCTTGAGGTGCTCTTACTTCTCTGGCTCTAATTTGGCTGTCATCAACTTCATGTATCTCTTCATGAAAGTAACGAACTGTTTCTTATCAAAAGATGGTTGCTCCTGTAAAAATTGAACAAAATACATGTAAATAAGAAGATAAAAAAAAATATTTACATAGCGAAGTATCCAAAGATGGTTTTTTCATATATATATATATATTTGCCTGACCTAAGTATCCAAAAATTGAGCCCTAAGCACCAGAATCACAAAATCAGAGTATACCTAAAATTCACTAAGGAAGCAAACGCGACAAGAGCGGTGGCAGAGAGAGCTCTGTGATGACGGCGATGAAGGGAGCAGATGTGATGAGAGCGGCGGAGAGAGCTCTGCAACGATGGCGACTAAGGGAGCAGACGCGATGAGAGCGGCGGCAGAGGGAGCTCGTGCGACACAAGGGATGATAGAGAGAGATCATGCGATACGAACGGCAGCAACGGCAGAAGAAGCTGGTGTCTTCTTTGTGTAAGCCTGTGAGGTGTGAATGAAGCTCGAGACACTAGGGTTAAGTTAGGTTTAAATTAATATTTTTCGACGGAATAATTTAAACTACAGACGTATTTTCTGTCGGTAATAATTTAATAAAATGTAGCATTTTTGTTCATTTAAATACAGACAGATTTTCCATCGGTAATTATTTTTCACGAGAAAAATTAATTTTTCCGACAGAATTATCGAAAGATTCTCTTTTTCGTCTGTAATTTATACTAATTCGTTTTCTTTTATTTCTGACAAAAATTCCCTCGCAAAATCTGTCTCTATTTCTGTGGGATAAAATCTGTCAGAAATTTCCGTCTGTAATAAGTAGTTTTCTAGTAGTGTAATTATTTTTCCAAATTTTTCTTTATCCCCAAACCGTTCTTGGCCCCAAATGATTGTGAAACAATCTTGCAAAACACTCCAAATGCTCATTCTACATCCTTCTGTTCCCCATTCTCACATTGTGCAAACAATTTTTGTTTAGCTCCTTGTGGTCAGGATACTATTTTGACAAATGTTTCCTGATCAGAATATATACCATCTGATAAATATAGTATCCCGTATTGTAACAGTTATCATTTATATTTATTTTATTTTTGGAGCGTGGCCTTATAAAACATCACACTACAAAAAAATGCTGAGTACCTTCGTATTCATCAAATAAATCTGACGTTAAATTATTTTCCGTCAGATTGAGTTTGACGGTATAAACAGTGCCAGAAATTGTTTACCAGCGGATTATTTCTTCTGACGCTAATTACCAGCTGATTTTTCATGGGTTTTTTAATGAATTTGTCATGACTAAATTGCTGATTACTGTCGGATAATTCCAACGGTAACTTTAGCGGCATATTATGTGTTTTGGCATCCACATATTGTCAGATTTGTCCGCCGATAAATCCTATAGTAGTTTTTTTTCACAATTAAGCCACAATTAGAAGTCAAATTAAAATTCTTGTTAATATAATTAGGGAAAAAATTCAAAATTACTAGAAAATCAACTAATGATTTTATTAAATATCAATTGTCTGAATATAATAAAATATCACAGAAGTAGAATACAATGAAATAGATATAAAGTAAATTAAATTCCTAAACCCTACAGATCCTGGTAATCTTCCTTGTCATCGTCATCTTCCCCCTACTGAGGTAGCAAAGTAGGTGCTAATGTCGGTGCCCTACTAGCAGCGCCGCTGGCTCAAATGCGCATCTGCTCGTTGTACACCTCCATCTACTCTCACAAACGCTCTAGCCGCTCCAACTTCTCCGCCATCTGCGAGTTGATGGTTGTGGTGTCTCCCATGCATGCAAGAAGCTCGTTGTACCTCTGCTCAGACTGTTGAGCTTGTTGGTGAAGCTCCTGTGTGAGCTTCCACACCTCCTCCCTCAAGTTGATAACTTCCACAAGATTGGCAGGGCTAGTGGTAGAGACAGAGGCAGATGAAGCCGCCAATGCGGAGGTGCGGACACTACAAGAAAATAAAATATTTGTAACAAAAATTTTGTATCAAATTTAAAATTATTACAAAAAATAATTTTTTGTAATAATAATTGGTGATTGTTACAGAAGAATAATGTTTTGTAACAACATTATAAGTTGTTACAAAATATGCTAATATTTTGTAACAATCTAATTTTAGTTGTTACAAATCATGTTACTTTTTGTAACGAACTATTGTTTTGTTATAAAATATTATAATATTTTGTAACAAAAAATAAAGAAGCTGCAAAATTCATAATATTTTGTAACAAAATGCCCTTTTGTTTCAAAAACTCCAATTGTTTTGTAACAAAATTTCTTTTTGTTTCAGAAACTCTAATTGTTTTGTAACAAAAAATAAATTTGTCACAAAATTCAATATTGTTTGTAACAAGTTATTTGTTTGTCACAAAATGTAAGTAAATTTATAACAATTTTTTTTTTCAAAATGTTAAACACTTTGAAAGTAAAAAAAATTTGTTTATATAATTTTTTTAGAATAATTTTATTTTGTTTGAAAAATTAAATTTTTTTTACATATTTTTTGTATTCATTAATTTTTAAAAATTGTAAATATTATTTTATATTTTTTTAAAAAAATTAATATATAATTTTTATACATAATCAGATTTTTAATATTTAACTAAAAATTAATTTGTGAAAGCATAAAAAAATTTAATTAAATTATATTTATAAACTCCAATAATCAAATATAAAAGAAAAAAAACTAAGTTACCAAGTTGCAAGAATGTAAAAAGTAATAGGGTGAATCAGTAAGAAAATCCTAAGTGCTCAACCTCTAACTCGCGCCTCACTACTCATCTTTGTGCCGTCTACTCCACCAAGCACAATGGAGCTCCTGCGGCAAGATGAAAAACCAGCGTAGCCTCCACTTCGTCTTCGTCTCCTCTCCTCTTCTACCATCATTTACTCCACCGTCGTGTCATGTACGTTGGAGTCGTGGTCTTCGGTGGTCTTCGTCCCGTCTTGTGCGCTGTAGCTGTGTGGTGTGGTCGTCGTCGTGGTGGTCTTCGTGGTGGTGGTCGTCGGCACTGTTCGTGGTCATCGTTCCGTCATCTCTGCTCCTCTGCATCCTATGCATTGTGCTCTGCCTCTGCTTGTCTGATTCGGCTTTCCTTCCTCTGCTGCTGGTCTGGTCTGGTTCGATTGCTTCTCTGCTGAAGGTAAGTGTAATTTATTTGAGTATTGTTAACTGTATTGTTAGTTGATAATCTACTGATGTTAGCTCAAATAAACATGATAGCATTTTTGGAATGCTTAATGCCCTGTAGTTACTTTTTCATGGTAGCATTTTTAGAATGCTTAATGATAATATTCAAATATGAGAGCATTTCGGATTGGTACAGTATAGATTTGTTTTGGATGATGGATTAATTGAATAGATTATGAGGTGTTTGTGGATTTCTTATGGCTGAATGCTTATTTGTGTGTGTGCTTATTTGCTTTTATGTTAAAGAACTGAAGATTAAGAGATTGGAGCTTCATTAGGGTTCTGTAATTGTGTGCTTGACTCAATGAATGGAATATAATTTAGATAATATAGTATAATTTTTTTATTGTTATATTTTTGGAGTCATGCAAAAATATGTATACATTATTAAACAAGCAACAAACTGCAAGAGAAACATAATTGTAAGTAGCCTTCTCTTTGTTAATTATAGTTATATGAAAGTTGTTATCTTATTTTAAAAGTACCCTGCTAATGGTTTATGGCTTCTTCATATGGTAGTAGAATCTAGTCTTTTCACACCGAATGATATTGGCTAAGAAATTTTTAATTAGTGATTGCTATTCAAGCTACTTTTGTTGTTTCAAATCTAAATTCTAATACGAGTTTCAAATCTATTTTATTGTTTTGGAATAGTTTGATGATCATATATATTTTAGTATTTCAACTCATTTTGTGATGTTACTACTATTTTAGTTTAGTTAATTTCTATTTATACTTTTTTGTTTGCAAATAAATACCACTACATGATGACCTTTGAGAATGATGAAAGTTAAGAAATAAAACTAGCTAGGAAAGGGGCTAAGAAATCAAAAGCTAGTTGCAACTTTAAAAAACTTTTTTTGTTTAAACTGATTGAATGATGCTGTGTTTGATTTATTAAATGATGATGATGCTGAAAATTCTGTTTGTTAGAGTGTAGAATTTGTTGAAAGGCTAAAAACCAAGTTTCATGATTGAATTAATTGATGAAACATGCTAATGAATACTTGAGATGATGTTGGACTATTTATTATATATGATGCAGTAAATTGATGATAATATATGTGAATTATTTGAGTGATTTGTGGCTGGATTGTGTTGAGTAATGCAGAAATTATTGATTTCATATGAATATGCTTAAATGTGAAAACTGACCAAAAATGATGATTTATTAATCTTGAGCACTTGGAGCTAATTTAATCTTTTCAACAAGTCACAATAGGTAAAAGAAAGTTAGAATACAAGGTTAGAGTGAGTGAAAAGCTAGGAATCAATTTTTGACCTCTCAAAACCCAAGGTTACATGTTGCAGAATTATGCAGTTTTGGACAGCACTTTGTGAACAAAATTGGGAGCAATATAGCTACTCAAAATAGGTGAAATTATTTTTCTATAAAACTTTAATATGTCTAGATTGTTCCTCTAAAATTTTAGAATTTTTTGATGTATGGTTTGGGAGATATGGTTTTTAGAAAATGGTCATTTTCTGCAGAAATATTGCTGTCCAAATTCTGGAACAGCAACTTCAAAACCATATATCTCAATACCCTGAAACTCTTTGGAGGTGAAACTAAAGAGGGGTGAAATATTAGGATGTCTAGTATTTTATGTCCAGATTTCAGGACAATTCGATTTTTGTAGAGAAAGTTGTGCTTTCTGGAAGCAGGGCTATTCACTGCTGTGATAGCATCCTTTTCTTAAAACAAAACCATATTTCAAGAGGCATAACTTTTTCTAGAGAAGTGAAAATTCTCTTGGACTTGAACTGGGTGAAAGATGGGTAATTCTAGTTCAACCACATCAAAATTTAGGAGAATATAACAAAAGATAGATTTTATATGATTTTTCTAAATTGGTTACTGCTTGCTATTTTTCTGAAGTGTACTAAATCTGTAGCCGGTTTTTTAAAAAATCATATAAAAGTAAATTAGGTGGCAAAAGAGATATCTGAATTAGTGTGACTTAGCTATCAAGAAAGTTCAAGATAGTGTGGCTTAGCTGTCAAGTTGTTATTCGGTTTTATTTTTCCATTCTTGCTATACTTCTCTATTTCCAAACTATTTCCAAAAGTTAAGTATATTTGTTATGACGACTTTAGTGGAAATTGTGTTTTGTAGTGATTTTTAGACAATTGATATTTATGTAAATTTAATTAATTGAATTATGATTAATTAGGCCGAGTTTATATATTGAATTATCAATTTTTGATAATTTGCATTTTTGATTGGCTAGTTTTAAACTTTGAGAATAGATTCTTAAAGAATTAGTTAATTTTAACTTGTATGTTTTAATTTTATTTTTACTCTGATGAAGATAGTGTTATATTTGGTTTTTTAATTTTGGTTTCATTGCTCATATTTACAGGGGTACAAAATTGATGCTAACATGCTAGACTTTATATTGACTGAAATATGCTAGAAGAGTCAAGAATTACAAATCCGATTTGACACAATTTTATGTTAGAAAAAAGTTGTGTTTAGTTGAATTTGTAGAACTTATTTTATTGTAAAAGAATCTTAATGATATGTAAGATATTCTAATTATCTATACGATTATATATTATATAAATGTTAAGTTAGCGTGTTTAGAAAATTAATTGATATATCAATTATTTAATTAAATATTTTAAAATGAATTTTCTATTTTTGTAACTAAGAATAAAAAATGTTACAAAAGTAAGTAGTATTTTGTAACAAAATATTATGACACAAAAGTTTAAATTGTTACGAAAAAAATTTTGAAGATCAAAATTTTTATCGCTTTTGTAATAACTTTTGGTTTTTTGTATCAGAAAAATTTGTTACAAAATATTACTTTGAATTGTAACAGTTCCATTTTTTGTTACAAAAACTTTTTATAACGGGACATACTGCAATGGCCCCTTTTTTGTTACAAAATCCTTTTGTTTCAAAACTTCGATTTTTTTGTAACAATTTTTTTTGTTACAAATATTGTTTTTTCTTGTAGTGGGAGGTTGCTGGCGAAGAACGAACCCAACCCGATGACACGATTCTTGTGGGGCTCAGAGGCAGTCTTGCGCCAAATCCTATCAGGATCTACCCCTGAGATATTAGAGCTGGGGTCATTTTTCCTACTAGGTGGCTGAGATTGCTGGGTCGCGGTCTCTAATCTCTGGATGTAGTCCTCCTGTGTAACATACGTTATGATTAGGATAATAGGTAATATACTTTAAACCAAATAAATTTCAAACTTAGAATTAATTAAAAGTCACATAATGAGCCGCAGACCACTCATCAACAAATCTCTCCTTGTTGGCCTTCAACGTATGGGTATACTTAAAGGTCTTCGTCAGTGTCGCCTCACGATCCAATGACTTAGACTACACCTACTGAAATCAACCAATAAAATAAATCAAGAAACAACCAATTCAAGTAATAATTAGGAAACTACTTACCAACTTACTCTTTATCTTCATGAAGATTGTTGACCCACCTATATACTTTGACGACCTCAGTGAAGCCCTGTTAGCATTGTTCGTCAGACAACGACACTTGAACCCCTCATCAGTTTTAAAATGGGCCTTTAATTCCTTCTTGATAGATGGACGGTTCTAGATTGTTAGGTGGTCGTTCCCCTGACGAATGTCGCTCATCATTTGCTGAAGCCGTTTGGCTGCCCGATGGTCGTAGATCTTCTTAATCATGAGATCATGTTCCGTATCCCACATAAATTTTAACTGCACAAAGTGATTCAACAATATTAGTTAGTTGAAATAAAATATATATAATTCAAATACAGTTAATTCAACATCATTGGGTTCTTACCACCTACTTCTGAAATCATCGTTCTCTGGTCTCAGTAGGGATCTTCGTGTATCTTGGCCATAGGTGGTCGTACATTGACTTAATCACCTCGGAGATCTCCTGTGTACATGCATTGTTGTTCGGTACAAACTTATCAATGAAAATACTTAAGATTAACAAACACATAAAAACACATAAACCTTATCCATATAAAAGACATTAAAATAGTAATAACTCTTGCCTGCATGCCATCAGGGAAAATCCTCATCCGTATGATGGACGATGATGGAGAGGCATCCTGCTGGAATACATTAGACGAGTCACCCACCACGGGCTCTATCGCTGTATCTGTAGGGTCATAGCAGAAGGAGGTACGTAGTTCAGGTTTGGGACCATGATGAATAGCTGGTCCACTAGACCCGCCTATGACATCATAGGGGTCGACAAGGTAGTCGAGGTAGAGAGCGATGACTAAGCAGTCCCTGGGGATTCGGTGGAAATCCTCCATGTACCACGACCATGAGACCCACTCGATCTACCTCTGCTACTTGTCGTCATGTCTGCAAAGAGAATATAATGTTAACACTAATCAGCATATATACTACACAAATCCTTCAACAATTACATTATTTCAAAAAAAAATTGACATAACCTCCCTTAAATCCAACCAACCTCAATCCACAGCATCACTCAAAACTCAATTAAATTTGCAATATTTCTAGCAGAATATATTAACTTGTTTATACATTGAAAAGGCGACATTCCCGTTAACTCATAGAAGTTATTACATATAAATAAGAGTATACAATAAACATTTCTCTCTTGTGTATGTACTATCACACCTGGCCTTTGGAAAATTCAAAAGTCACTCCAACTAAACAACTTTAGGGAAATACATACTTTTTATATTTAATTTTTTGTTTGAAAGCCATGTAAAGAAACTTCATACTTCCATCACCGTCTATCTTTTTGTTCCAAGTTCACTTTGTTTTCATACTTGAATTCATACAATATATAATGTTATACAAATAGCACGCACCTTTACTTAGCATATACATATATCTATCTCTATTTGGAACTATAGTGCTAAATTTGAAGCAATTTATGCTCATGTAAATTTACTTGAAAGTGCATCTTAATTATTGATATCAAACTTACTCCTAAATCCTAAAGTAGCATATGATAACCAAATCCTAAATCATAAATTAACATATAACTAATTCCTAAATCCTAAATTAACTTCATCCTAAATCCTAAATTAGCATATGATAACCAAATCCTAAATGCTAAATTAACATATAACTAAATCCTAAATCCTAAATTAACTTAATCATAAATCCTAAATTAGCATATAATAATCAAATCCTAAATCCTAAATTAACATATAAGTAAATCCTAAATTAACTTAAACAAAGAAAAAGAGTGACCATAGAACCTGAGGAGCGAACAGAGGAAGAACTCAGGGGAGGGAGATGCAGTGGTGGTGCTGGATGGCGACGGTGGCACACGAACAGAGAAAGAGAGAGGGAGAGAGAGTGAGAGAGAGAGTGAGAAGGAGTCGTGCCTGAAAGAGGGGAGAGGAGGATGATAAATCATTATTTTATGGTTTATATTGTGTTTAATTGTGTGGTTTTATCAAGTTTTTACCCACTTATCATATGATTAGCATGTATTTGCAATTCCTTCCCAAAAATTACTCCATGGTTGAAAACTTGCTTCCTAGAGACTTTTTATTATGTATTTTAAATCTCCTTTATTCCATTCGATGCCGTGATCTGTGTGTTAAGTGTTTCAGGCTTTATAGGGCACGAATGACTTGGAGATTGGAAAGGAAGCTTGCAAAAATGGAAAGAACACAAGAAATTAAGGAGATGACCAGCAAGAAGCGACGTGGACGCATGGATCACGCAACCGCGCGACATAGAGGAAATTGCAGTGACACGGACGCATGGCTCACACGACCGCGCAGATTGGAAACTGCACAAGTGACGCGAAAGCGTGGATGACGCGCACGCGTGGCATGGCAAAACGCTGGATGACGCGAACGCCTGGACGACGCAATCACGTGACGTGCGCGATCTGCAGAATCTGCAGAATTCGCTGGGGGCGATTTTGGGCCCTGTTTTGACCCAGTTTTTGGCCCAGAAAAGCAAATTAGAGCCAGGGAACATGCAGAGACCAGAGGAGGACGATTCATTCCGCCTAATTTTAGTCTGAGATATGATTTTACCTCTTTTCTAGGTTTTCTCTCTACACATTCATAGTTCTTAGGATTTTGATTTTATTGTTTTTTTTAGATTGGGATATTGAGAAGAGTTATTACCTCCATCAAGACTTCATCATTCTAGTTTGTTTCCTTATTGTCTCTTACTCTTCCATGTCCTCAATTTATTCAGAATTACTATTGGATTATTTTTAGAATTTATTATTACAAGAACTACTTTTATTTTTAATTGATCTTTTTAATTATTATTTATCATGTCTTTCTTTATTTCCCTTTCTTATATTGTGAAGTTTACATTCATAATGAGCGAGTAGTTCCATAACTTGATTGGGAGTTGATTGAAAGGAGGACCTTGAGTTGGAATGCTCAAGAGAAAAATTGTAATTGGGTTTATTGTTAGATTGTTCTCTAGTCACTGACACTAATCCTTTCCAAGGGAGAGGATTGGAACTTGTGAATAGAAATAGCTTTCCAACTTGCTTGACTTTCCTCTACCTAGTAAGGGATAACTAAGCAGAACAACCTTCAATTATCAATTAATCTTGAGAGTACTCCATCAAGGATAGGGCTTCCAACTAATCTACTCCCAGTCAAGGTTTTTATTTAAAATTACATAAATTCTCTAATTTAATTTCCTGTTTATCAACTCAAACCATTTTCTGAAAACATCTGATTGATAAAATATCACATCTTTCTGTAACTCGTTGAGAGACGACCTGGGACTCATACTCCCAGTATTTTAAATTTTAAATTTTGTGACAACCCTTCTAAGTTGATAAACGGATTTTCGGTTGGTTAAGAACTGTACTTGCAACGTATCTCTTATAATAATTTTTTAACTCGCCAATTTTCGCCACGTTAATTTTTGGCGCCGTTGCTGGGGAGTTGCAATAGAGTGCTAAGTTATTGATTGGAATTTATTTATTTGCATTTTATTTTATTTTTCTACTATGAGCTGCATGTTTCTTTTGTTAAATGACACGTTCACTTCCTGATCTAAGCTTGCCAGTATTTGATCCTGAGATTGAAAGAAGTATCTCACGAATAAGGCAAGCTCGGTGTCGGTTAGTCCTCTCTGAGGGCGAATCTGAAACATCACTTGAGGAAGAAACAAGCTCCCTTTCTACTGATTCGGTTGATTTACGTGCAGGTGACATGGAAGCACCTAGGAGAATTACTATCCCGGAGGCTGGAGCCCCTGATTTTACAATGCAACCGTTTCAAGCGCATCACCCCGCAGTGGCTACGGATTTTGAAATAAAGACTGCACTGGTCAACTTGATGCCTAAGTTTCATGGCTTACCTGCTCAAGAGCCTATCAAGCACCTTAGAGATTTCCAAGCAGCCTGTTCTACTGTCAGGCATGATGGTGCTGATGAAACTTCAATTTTGTTAAAAGCCTTCCCATTCTCTCTTGAGGGAAAGGCGAGAGAGTGGTACTACACTCAACCCGCAGCAACTGTTTCCGACTGGGATACACTTAGAAGAGAATTTTTGGAAAAATTCTTTCCAGCTGAAGTTACTGATAAACTAAGGAAAGACATTTCCATGATTGTTCAAGACGAGTCCGAGACTCTCTACGAATACTGGGAGCACTTCAACAACCTTCTGGAAGCATGTCCCCACCATATGATTGACAAGATAGTGTTGCTCGGCTACGTCACACAGGGCATGAGGCCCCAAGATAAGACCACATTGGAAAGTGTCAGCAATGGATCTATGAAAAAGTACAAGACCACTGATGAGGCATGGCAATTGATCAGCGACTTAGCTGAATCTACTAGGAATCACAGGCAGAAACAAGGCCGGTCAAAAGCTGTTGCAGAGGTATCTTCTAGCAAGGAGACTACTGCTCTGGCTTAGAGTATATGTGAAATGACCACCTTACTGAGGCAGATGCAGTTGAGTCAACAACAAGCGCAGCAAAGCCAACAGTTAGTCCCACAGAGAGTGTGTGGGATCTGTGCTGATTACAGCCATTATACTGATGAATGTTCGCAGCTTCAACAGGAAGATAACACTGTGGCAGCCACTCATAACTTCTATGACCGCCCCAACCAAGGGTACAATCAAGGTGGCAGTTACAACCATGGATGGCAGGACAATTCTAACCAGAATTGGAGGGACAACAATAACAGAGAAGGTATAGACAATCAAGGATATCAGAGGTGGAATAATAACAACAACAGGCAGCAGAACCAGAACCAACCTTACAGAGCACCTCACCTGAGGCAGTCTCAAGGACCACAGCACCACCAACAACAAGTTCCGCAGATTACTCAATCTAATTCCTCTCCGAGTGACGAGGCACTTCAATCCATTGCGCAAGGACAAAGGAATGTGGAGAGTTCAGTTAATGGCCTAGCATCCGCTATACACGCTCTCATCTCTCAGCTGGCACCACCCAATACTTCAAACACTCAACAGGCAAGCTCCAGTGGAATTTCTTCTCAACCCTTACCCAATCCAAATGGTGGCATCAATGCCATCACCCTAAGGTCCGGAACCATATTGCAAGAGAGGAATCAGGAGGAGCCAAACCCACCAGAACACGCCTCAGCTGAAGAGGTAGTGGAAATAGAAGATGTTGAGGAGGAAGAGGACATACAGGACATGGCTGCAGAAGAAGAAGCTCAATCACAGGAAGAAGCACCAAAGGGCACAGACACTGCAGAAAACACCATTCCTATTCCATTTCCACAACTTGCAAGGAAGCCCAGGAAGCAGTTGAAACCTGATCCCAAGATGGTAGAAATATTCAAAAAGGTTGAGGTAATTGTTCCCCTTTTTGATGTTATTCAGCAGGTACCTAAATACGCAAAGTTTCTAAAAGATTTATGTATACATAAAGACAAAATTAATGAATTAGAAACTATTCCTTTAGGTAGTTCTATATCTGCTTTAATGGGAGGTATACCTGAAAAGTGTAGTGATCCAGGTCCATGTATGGTTAATTGTACTATTGGTGGTGTGGTATTTTCTGACTGCATGTGTGATTTAGGAGCATGTGTGAGTATAATGCCTTTGTCTATATATGATATTTTGAGGCTCCCTCCCTTAAAAAGGTCGGCAGCTCATTTTGTGTTAGCAGATAAAAGCATTATTACAGTAGTTGGAGTTGCTGAAGATGTATTAGTGGGCATTAAGGGGCTCACATTTCCCATTGACTTTTATATCCTAGAGATGCTCCAAAATGACTCAGAGAAGCCATCATCAATCCTACTCGGAAGACCATTCCTGAAGACCTCGAAGTTTAAATTGGACGCTTTTTTAGGAACATACTCTTTTGAAATAGACGGTCGAGTAGTAAGCTTCAATCTGAATGGAGTTATGAAGAACCCTCCGGAAGATCATTCTATCCTCCAGTGTGACATCATAGATGAAACCGTGACTGAAGTTCACCAGGAGGAATTTGAAGAGAAGTACATAGCAACAGCCTACCATCCTCAGACTAATGGGCAAGCCGAGGTGTCTAACAGAGAGATAAAGCGCATATTGCAAAAGATGGTCAAACCTCATAGAAGAGACTGGAACACTAAGCTACAAGATGCACTCTGGGCATACAGAACAGCATACAAGACACCCATTGGGATGAGTCCCTTCTGCTTAGTTTATGGAAAAGCCTGTCATCTCCCAGTTGAAATAGAGCACAAAGCCTTTTGGGCAGTAAAGGAGTGCAACATGGAATTTGAGAAAGCCGGAGCTGAAAGGAAGTTGCAATTGCAAGAATTGGAAAGCCTTCGCCTAGAAGCTTATGAGAACTCAAGGCTGCACAAAGAAAAGATGAAGGCTGTACATGATCAGCACATCAAGAGGAAAGAATTCCAACCTGGAGACTTAGTCCTCCTTTACAAATCTAGACTGCGGCTCATGCCAGGAAAGTTGAGATCAAGATGGGAAGGTCCGTATAGAGTAGAGAAGGCTGAGCCGTACGGAGTTTTTTGCCTAAGTCATCCTTCAAGCTCTGAACTCATTATTTTATGGTTTATATTGTGTTTAATTGTGTGGTTTTATCAAGTTTTTACCCACTTATTCATATGATTAGCATGTATTTGCAATTCCTTCCCAAAAATTACTCCATGGTTCAAAACTTGCTTCCTAGAGACTTTTTATTATGTATTTTAAATCTCCTTTATTCCATTCGATGCTGTAATTTGTGTGTTAAGTGTTTCAGGCTTTATAGGGCACGAATGACTTGGAGATTGGAAAGGAGGCTTGCAAAAGTTGAAGGAACACAAGAAATTAAGGAGATGACCAGCGAGAAGCGATGCGAACGCATGAATCACGCGACCGCGCGACATAGAGAAAATTGTAGTGACGCGGACGAATGGCTCACGCGACTGCGCGGATTGGAAACTGCACAAGTGACGTGAAGGCGTGGACGACGCGCACGCGTGGCAAGGCAAAACGCTGGATGACGCGAACGCCTGGACGACGCGATCGCGTGACGTGCGCGATCTGCAGAATCTGCAGAATTCGCTGCGGGCGATTTTGGGCCCTGTTTTGACCCAGTTTTCGGCCCAAAAAAGCAGATTAGAGCTAGGGAACATTCAGAGACCAGAGGAGGACGATTCATTCTACCTAATTTTAGTCTGAGATCTGATTTTACCTCTCCTCTAGGTTTTCTCTCTACACATTCATAGTTCTTAGGATTTTGATTTTTTTGTTTTTTTTTAGATTGGGATATTGAGAAGAGTTATTACCTCCGTCAAGACTTCATCATTCTAGTTTGTTTCCTTAATTGTCTCTTACTCTTCCATGTCCTCAATTTATTCAGAATTACTATTGGATTATTTTTAGAATTTATTAATACAAGAACTACTTTTATTTTTAATTGATCTTTTTGATTATTATTTATCATGTCTTTCTTTATTTCCCTTTCTTATGTTGTGAAGTTTACATTCATAATGAGCGAGTAGTTCCATAACTTGATTGGGAGTTGATTGAAAGGAGGACCTTGAGTTGGAATGCTCAAGAGAAAAATTGTAATTGGATTTATTGTTGGATTGTTCTTTAGTCACTGACACTAATCCTTTCCAAGGGAGAGGATTGGAACTTGTGAATAGAAATAGCTTTCCAACTTGCTTGACTTTCCTCTACCTAGTAAGGGATAACTAAGCAAAACAACCTTCAATTATCAATTAATCTTGAGAGTACTCCATCAAGGATAGGGCTTCCAACTAATCTACTCCGGGTCAAGGTTTTTATTTAAAATTACATAAATTCTCTAATTTAATTTCCTATTTATCAACTCAAACCATTTTCTGAAAACATCTGATTGATAAAATAGCACATCTTTCTGTAACTCGTTGGGAGACGACCTGGGACTCATACTCCCAGTATTTTAAATTTTAAATTTTGTGACAACCCTTCTAAATTGATAAACGGATTTTCGGTTGGTTAAGAACTGTACTTGCAACATATCTCTTATAATAATTTCTTAACTTGCCAATTTCCGGCACGTCAGAGGAACAGGATGGTTTCGGTAAGAGGGAGAGGAGGCAGCGACAGGAAGGGCCAGTGGTGGAGGGGCTGATGGAGCGGCAGGGAGAGGAGGGGGTTAGAGAGAGAGAGAGAGAGAGAGAGAGAGAGAGAGAGGGAGAAGAGAGGTTAGAGAGAGAGAAGAGATTTTGAAATGAATTGGGAGTGGGTTCGCGCTTTTAATTTTAGGGCTTGTTATTGTCGGATTTACCAGCGCACTACAAGAAAAATGCTAAGAACTATCGGATTTAGCGTCAGACGTTAGCAACGAGTTTTTTGTCAGATATACCATCGGGATTTGGCAATAAATTCGCCACCCTAAAATATTACTGTCAAATTTTATGTTCCGACAGTAACGTCGATGGTAACATTTGGAGAGAAAAAAAATAAAATTTTGGCGTGCTAGCTACCGTTGGCTATATCGGCTATATCGCTGATAAATCCGACGATAATCGTGTCCTAAATTCGAACCACGAACCCTCTGTCTCTTCATTTTAAATTCGTTTTCTCTCTCTAATTTCTCACCTCTCAATCTCTCTCTAGCCTCTTCCACCGTTGCAAAGGCTGCCACTGCCGCCACTGCTCCAACCGCCCACTTCTATCTTCTCTCTTCTAATTGTCTTGCATTCTAGGTTTTCATTGGATCTGTTTTTCACTTTGTTTAATTTTTGTATAGTTAATCTTAATTTTATTAAGTTAGTTGATTTTTCGTAATTTGTTTAGGTAGATTAATTTCTATTGTAGTTGATTTTAGGTGGTTAGGTTAGGATAATTTAATTAGATTGATAGTTTTTTATCTCTGCTCAATGTGTTTGGAATTATTATCTGAGATTGCTGATTCTTGTTACTAGGATTATTTGAATTAGTCTGAATTATTAATTCTATGTTTTACTATTAATTTGGCTGAGGAATTGATGCTGAATTTGTTTGACCAATGCTTAACTATTTTGATGATTCACTGGTTGCCATTGCTTTATTAGGAAATTACTATTTTAATGCTTATTTTGATGATTTATATTGCTGCTGGAACTGCTAGTTTATGCTGATTAATTGTAGCATTTTGCCGTATGCATTGCTAGTGATGTTTCATCATGTTATTTTATGCTTTCTTGAGCAATGTTTAAATTTTTTGGATTGTTAGAATGCTTTGAAAAATTAAAATTCTTTGAGAAATTGTTAGAATGCTTTGAAACTTAGAATATTTTGAAAAATTGTTAACAAAGGTAGAATGTTTTATTAGAATTCTTTGAAAGTTAGAATACTTTGATATTTATAAGATTCTGTCAAAATCTGAATTTTAGGGGAGATTCTGTTGAAATTTTTATAAGATTTTTAGTGAAATAAAAAAAAATAGAATTATGTTTTCAAAATTAGAATTAAGATTTCCTGCTTCATATATATATATATATATATATATATATATATATATTTGTCTGTCATTGTTTAATTTGTTCGTTTATTTTATTGCTTGGTTGATATATTAATTTGTAGTCTACGTCGTTGAATCGTGAGGTGATACTAGCGGAGACCTTTATGTATACCCTTACTTTGAAGGCAAACAAGGAGAGATTTGCTGACGAGCGGACTGTGGCCCATTATGTGAGTTTAAATTAATGTTAAATTTTAACTTTATTTGATCTAAAGTCAATTATTTAACTATTATCCTAATCACAACTAACGAGTGTGACGCAGGAAGAGTATCAACAGAGGTTGGAGGTTACAACCCACCAATCCTAGCCACCTAGTAGAGCCGACGAAGCCGGCTTTGAGACCTCAATCGTGGATCTCGACAGGAGTTGGCACGAGACTGTCTCTGAACCCCTCAGGAATTGCCGCTTTGGGTTGGGTTTGTTCTTCGCCAACGGCATCCGCTCTTCCACGTTGGTGGCTTCCTCTGCCTCTGCCTCTGCCACCAGTCTTGTTGATCACCAGGAAGTTGTCGACCTGAGGGGGAAGGTGTAGAAGCTAACACAGGAGCTTCACCAGCAAGCAGAGTAGTCTGAGCAGAGGTATCAATAGATTCTTGCACGTGTTGCTGTCAGCTCAAACCAGACGGAGAAGCTGGAGTAGCTCAATCGAATGCGACAGTAGATCGAGGAGTATAGCCAACATATGCACATTGGAGGCAGTGGTGCTGCTAGTCCGAGCAGCGATGCTCCTCGTGGGGCACCAATGACAGCACCTACTCCGCCGCCTCAGTAGGGGGACCACGACGCCGCCGCCGCCGATTATCAGGATTTGTTGGGGTTAGGGTGTTACGCATTTTTGTTTATTTAGGGTACAGTACTATTTTTCTGTGATATTTTATTGTATTCATACCATTTATTTTTAATAAAATAATTTGTTAATTTCTACTAATTTTATATTTCTAACAACAATTTTGTTAACAAGAGTTTTAATTTGATTTGACTGTTAGTTGTGGCTAAACCGACGGATTAATCATCAACTCAGACTTGACAAATCCATTTAAAACATCGACGGAAAATCCGCCGGCATTGAGCGTCAGACGAAAAAATCTGCCGCTAAAGGGTTTCAGGTGTCGTTTATACGATCAACTATAGGACGATGGTAAATCCGACGGTAATCAGCATTTTTCGAAATGAAGGGAGAGAGGGTTCATGCTTTTTATTTTAGGGCTCGTTACCATCAAATTTACCAGCGGATAAATTCGACGGTAACGCATTGCGGTCACCAAAATGCAGCACTCCACTAAAATGGGTTTACCGGCAGATTTTTCTACCGTTTAATCCTACGCTGCATTTCACACATATTTTTCCCGTTTTCCCTCTAAATATCGTAGACAAATTTACCATCAGAAATGACAATCCGCCGACAACGATTTGAGCTAATGAATTCCACATGAAAACCATCAATAAATTCGTTGGTAAAGCCGATACTAGTATGCGACGCGAAATCCAACGGTAAATCGGATGGTACTCAATATTTTTCTTGTAGTATCATTAAACACCGATAAATGATTTAACACATTCATATTTTTATTAGAACTAACAACTCCAAAGAAAACTTATTATATCCAAAGGTCAGAAGATACAACAACTTCACATACACTAGAGAAAATTCTATGGCAACTACTTAAGAACATACCTTTCTAAGCTTTTGGAAAAATTATCCACTTCCTATCCAATGCATGCAGTAAATTCTTCCTATCATATTCGGGAAGCCACGATCCTCTCTAAAGGTTTCCAACTGTAAGAACCGAAAATAATTAACTAATTAATTAACATAAAATAATAATAAATTAATTTCCCGAAAATATGTCAGAAATTTAGAAGACCTAATTTTAAAATTTAGAGGTGAGATTTGAATTTAGTAGAATTTTCCGAGTTTAAAAATGTAATTTTCTGCAGAAAATTATGTAATACTGATAAATTAGCCGGCAGTACCGGCTTAAGTCTATCCGGTACTACGTAACTAAGAAAAATAATTAAAGTTGAAAACCGGGTGCTAATTCTAAAGGTTTGGCCCAAAATTTGCCCAAATGGGCCAAAAACACTAGCAGGTTGGATCGGGCCCAAGTTGGACCCAAGCCCAACTAATATATATACTTAAATGAAGGTCATTCAGCCTCATACACAACCTAAAAACACAAAGAGCAGCTGCTAAATTGAGAGAGAGGAGGAAGAAGTGGTACTATTCACTTTCTTCTTCAAATGATCATATCTCGAGCTACTCTACTCCGATTCCCGTGCTGTTTGTGGCTACGCGAAGCTCTTGCTGAGACCGTCACTTCTAGCTAGGTATTGTAGTAAGCTTTTCGAAAATCCTTGCCCAGTTTTCAGCCATTGTGAATTTTGAATTTTAGGCCTTGGTTTTGAGTGAATTTTTGTGTTTTGATTGTTTAGTTACTAACCATTAGTGAGGGATTGGGTTCTATCCCTAATTTCAGTAGATAAGGCAAGGTTTCTCAAAAACTCTTATAGTTTGGAATATTGTGAATATTAAATTTTGATTTTTATAAAATATATGATGTTAGTTTGAGCAATTGGTGCTTGTTGGAGTTGTCTTGGCTATTTGGAGGCGTTTGGATTGGAATTGGTGGCTTAATTTTGGTTGAAAGCTTGTTTGGACTCAAATTTGGTGTATTGTGCATATTGAGAATCGGCCAAGGTATGATTTCGGTTTTCTCTATGTAATATGTAATATTTCTGGACACTTAGGCTAGTGGACTTTAGGATAGGATTGAATTAATTGTTGGAAATTGTTGAATTAATAATGTATGATGGCATTGATGATTATGATGAATTATGATGTTGAATTTTGATGTTGTTGTTGATTCATGAGAATTAAGTTGGATAATGATAATTTTGAGTTATGATAATAGATTATGATGATTGTTGATATTGATGAATATTGAGGATGATGAATTGATGTTGAATTGTTAATTATTGAGAAGTACAGATGTGTAAGTAGGAATTTTTGGATGAAAATGATGAAAATGTGTATTGGTAGGTTGTGGAATGAATTAGAAGATATATGAATATAAATTAGGTACATTGGAACTGTTTTGGTTGTAGGTTAATTGGTTTTTATTGTGAATTTTAGAAGTTTGAGAACCTAGTTGACTTTTGGTAAAAATCTATTTTTGGTGAACTTTGGCAGATTATAACTTCATTTAAAGAGCTTTAAAACGATATAAAGTTTGAGGAAAATAGAGTTTTGTAGAGGAAGTTATGAATGTTTAAAGTTTGGTGTTTAAAACTGATTTCTGTAACTTTACAAATTTTACAAGTCTGGGACTGCATGCGTATGCAGACACCTTTGTACGCGGACGTACGTCTCTGCAAAGCTTTCTCGCATACAAGGCACATGCATGCGTATGTGGAGTGGGCCAAAAGATAAGTATGTGTATGCGGCCCCATGACCGGATACGCGGGCGATCATTTCTGACTTGCCCCCTTGCGTACACGACACGACACGTGAGTGCGTACGTAGAATGGTCCAAGTTTGGAGTGTGCGTATGCACACAAGGGCATGCGTATGCATAGACCCTGTTTTTCCAAAAAATAATTTTCTTCTTTTTCAAGGGTTCTCTAAGTTTCTAAACTTATTTAAATTGCTGTTTAAGAGTACTATCTAGTAATTAGACCCTAAGGCTAATAGAGAAGAATTAGTGACTTAAATAGGTGGAATTCTATATGAATTTAGAAGACAGAGACTTAGGTTTCTGGAGTACTGAGGATGGATTAGTTGAGTGAGATGGCAGAGTACTGTAATGATGATTAATGTGGTGAGTTGTGGAATTACGGACTGGTGATGGTTATGACGAGTCTGGGACTCAAAGAGAAATGGTAAATAATTGAATGCTGAAAGTGATTACTGATGGAATATTGATATATATTGTATTATACTGATATTGTTGAGATGCTATGCACCTGGCAGGGAAGGTAGATTAATCCCGCCTGTCGAGGTCGTGGCGGCGGCGTTGAGATGTGAGGTCTGTGGCTGAGTATCCCGCTCGCATCCTTTCGGAATCACAAGAGTGTGCGCGGGCACTATATCCCTGGACCGTGTGCCAGGCACGATATCTCTGGGGGTACCCATTTTATTCATGATCGAAAGGCAACATCTCCATGGGGATGTGTTGGGTTGGCAGTTGAACTGACAATGTGATATCACAGCCAATAGGACAGGCATTCATCATATGCATTTTCTATGTGGTTGCTTGCTTTTGTTTACTTGCATACTATGCCTAATTGTATAGTATGCTTAATTCCTTCTTGATTTACTTGCTATACATGATAATTACTTGTGCTTTACTTGTATGAATTACTTGTGTTTTCTACTGGGATTGAGGAGGTTCGGTAGGCGGTGGTGATGTGATCGCATGGTGGTTAGGCTGGCGAAGGCTGTGGGACAGCGGTGTAAATATTAGATTAGAAATCCCCTAAGATGACCTATTTAAGGTTTTATTTATCTGTCTTATAATCTTGAATATTATGATGATGTGAAGTTCTAGGATTACCTCTGGCTCCCAAAATCTTATATCTTACATTACTGGACACTGTTACCATACTGAGAACCTCTGGTTCTCATACCATATTCTGTTGTTGTTTTTCAGATGCAGGTCGTAACCCACCTTGGTGCATTACGTGATGGTGATAGAATGGAGAATCTTTATCATATTTTGGAGTTATTTTGGATATTTTGTTTAGTACTCTCACTTTTGTGTCTATATTTGCCTTAGAGGATAACTTTGAGAGAAATGTTGTATATACTGTTTTAACTTTCAGAACTATGTTATGTCTGTATATACTAGTCGGCCTAAACTCTACGGGCTGTGGCTAGTACTTTATGACTATTATACTTATATATCTACATATGCTTTGTTATCTTGTATCTATGTCTTGTGCCTTTAGGCTTGTAGCTTCGTGTGAACGTTTCGCACTTTTGTAATTCTGTTTTTGAGCTTATCTCTTCATCGGGCTTTTAAATTTACTAATTATGGGGGGATTTATGAGCTTCCCAGGCCTAAATCCAACTTATTCCAGAGGTTATTACATGCAGAATTCAAGATGGGTCATGGGGGAGAGCACATAGTTGAGTTTTGAGGATGATGCTTTGGTTAGTTTCTAGAGAGAGAAGCTCTCTCTTCTCTCTAGAATTAGGTTAGATGTAGATGAGGATTTCTTTAGATCTAGGTTTAATTCATGCTTTGATTTATTTTTACTTTCTAATTCTTGTTCCTTTACCTTTCCTTTCTTAGTTTAGCATTTTACCCTTTGTGTTTGTTTACTTTGTTGTTGATACACTCTTGTTTCTTCTATTCTCCTTTAATGCAATTTATGTTTGATTTCTTTTATTGTTTGAGTTGTTGTTGTTAATTTTTTGCAATTGGTAGTTGTAGATTTACATTTCTTACAATTTTATCTTGCTTTTCTTTTGAGCCTTCCAAGTGTTTGATTAAATGTTTAGAAGGATGATAGAATAGATTTTTATGTTCTTGGCTTGGGATGGTAACTTAGGTGAAATTGAGTTGCTAATGTCCAAGTGTTGATAATTGGTGTCCATTGACTTTAGCTTCCAATAAGTTAATTAGTGAGGTAGCTAGGACTTATGGATTAGGATTGATGTAGCTCATTTGACTTTCCTCCACTTGTTAGAGGATGACTTAATAGGATTCATCCTTGCATTTATCATGTTGTGGTTAGTAACAAGGATAAAGATCCTTAACCATCAACCCTTGCCAAGACCTCTTTATTATTTGAGTTCCTTTACTTTCTTGTCATTTATGTTTCTTGTCCCTTATTCCAAAACCCCAAAGATATACAATCCATAACCAATAATAAGAACACTTCCCTGCAATTCTTTGAGAGACGACCCGAGGTTTAAATACTTCGGTTTATTTTTATTGGGATTTGCACTTGTGACAAATAAATTTTTGATGTGAGGATTGTTTGTTCGTTTAGAAACTATACTTGCAACGAGAAATTCTAAACCATACAAAATTTTCTCATCAGAAACCTATGAAAGCAATATGAAAAGTAGTTAATAATAAGCTTGTTTGTTTATATTAAGTTTAATTACTCTATCAGTTCTTATAATTTTATTAAATTTTTAATTAGGTCCTTATATTTTTTTTCTTTTTGATTGAGTCCTCATACCATATCAGATTTTGTCATTATGTCCCTGCCGTGACAAAAATGTTAAAATTAATGGAATATTTTGTTAAACAAAATGAATATGCCTAATACTTGACTGAATATTTCCTATAGTTTAATAAAATACTCTATTAATTTTAACGTTTTTGTTACAATAGAAACTTAGTTACAAAATTTGATATGGTATAGGGACCTAATTATAAATAAAAAAAAGTATAGGGACCTAATTAAAAATTCGATGAAACTATAGAGACTAGTGCACGGATTCCCACACTCCGCACAACTGAACCAGCAAGTGCACTGGGTCATCCAAGTAATACCTGAGGTGAGTCAGGGTCGATTCCATGAGGATTGTTGGCTTGGATCAAACAGTGATTTTCTTGTAAATCTTATTTAGGCGGATATAAAAGTTGTTTAATTGTTTAAGCGCATAAAATTAAAATAAAGATAACGTTACTCAGTAATTGTGAATTCAATGATGAGAAGATGGTTAAGACTTCGGAGATGCTTTGTTCTTCTGGATCAATACTTTCTTACTGTCTACTCCAACTGTGAATGATTTCTTCTATAGTAGGCTGTATGTGATCAACGCCGGTTTGAGCGGCCGCCAATCTTCCTCTAGGCTGAACACCAGGTTTAGTGCGCATCCAGTCTGAATGAGGGTGAAGCTCATACAATTCATCCTCTTGGTGATCCTACTCAAAATTCCATAGACAAGATCGAATCTTTCGAATCAGAGAATGCTGCGCCTTGATTCTAACCTTTACCACAAAGACCCTAATCTCCCCATACCTTGGCTGAACTGATGTCTCGAGAAGTCCCTAACAAAGTCGTGGATTAGCCGTCTAAGAGACGTATCCTCAAGCTAGTGGTACATTGATATCTGATGAGAGACACTCCCTGAACCCATGTAGAATAGAGATAACTTGTGACGGTTCAACTCATTCATAAGGTTGAAGAACAAAGATACATCTTAGGAGATGATCAAACACGAATTGAAATAGAATAGTAGTGCTTTTATTAATCCATAAAACTCAGCAGAGCTCCTAATCTTAACCTAGGAGGTTTACTGGCTCATACTGTACATAGAACATTGTAAAAATGTGTAAGGTGGTGGAAGAAGATCCTAAACAAGGGTGATATTCTCCTATATATACTAACCTAATGACTAAGGATTACAGAAATATGATAGGCTTAGGCTTGTAGTGCGAAAATCCACTTCCGGGGCCCACTTAGTGAGTGTTTGGGCTGAGCTAAGGGTGTCTCCACGTGCTAGTAGGGCTCTTGGGTATTGAACGCCCGCTATGGACTCCCCTTTGGGCGTTGGACGCCAGCTGCTCCCTTTTGGGCGTCCAACGCCAAGAAGGAGGTAGATGGCTGGCGTTAAACGCCAGTTTTGGGCCTTCATCTCCAAAGACAAGTATAAACTATTATATATTTCTGGAAATCCCTGAATGTTAGCTTTCCATAGCCATTGAGAACACTCCATTTGGATATCAGTAGCTCCAGAAATGCTTGCTTGAATGCACGGAGGTCAGATCCTGACACCTTCTGCTACGCTTTCCTTGTCTCTGAATCAGACTTTTTCAGAACTCTCAGATTTCAGCCAGAAAATACCTGAAGTCACCATAAAGTACAACAACTTATAGTAGAATCCAAAAATGTGAATTTTACACCAAAACCTATGAAAATATAATAAAACATAAACAAAACATGCTAAAAACTATATGAAAATGATGTCAAAAAGCGTATAAAATATCCGCTCATCAGAGACCGACTGAGTAATTAAACCTTTATATTATTTAGTAGGCATTTTAGATATAGGGGTTATATAAACATGTTAATAGTTAAATTTGTCCCTGAAAGATCACCCATTCTTCAAATTAGTCCTCAAATAATTTTTTTTAGTCATATTAGTCACTGAAAGATAAAACGTAAGTCAAATTGGTCCTTCTATTAGTTAGATGATGACGTATCATGTTAAGTGCCACGTGATGACGTGGTAGGTTAATGCCACGTGTCATAAGATGATTGGTTGACATGTCAGGTCATAAAGAGAATTTTGTTTATTAAGGTCTAAAAAATAATATTAAAATTAGTACTATCAAAAAATATTTCAAATTTAATATTAGGAAGAAAAAAAATAAAAGAACTTTATATAAGGACTACTTTGATTAGTTTTTAAAATTTTAGGGATGAAAATGACTTACGTCTGGACTTTCGTGGACTATTTGATTATAAATAAATTTTTTACAAGTCAAGTGACACGTGGCGTGCAAGGTATTACTGACCTAACATGTCAACCAATCATCTTGTAACACATGGTAGTAACCTACCACGTCATCATGCCACGTGACACTTAACGTGACACATCATCATATAACTAACAGAATGACCAATTCGACTTACGTTTTATCTTTCAAGGACTAATAGGACTATAAAAATCATTTGAGGACTAATTTGAAGAATTTATATCTTTCAGGTAAGTAAGTTTACGAACAACACGGCTATTGGCGAAGTTGTCATTGAAAAATCTCGATCAATATTATTGACGGTTCGTGGTCGTCGGTAATAATAACATTAAGAACAAAAATATTAATTCAATATTACCAACGACTTAGTTGTCTAGAAAAAGTCAAAATTGATTTTTTAAATTTTCTGTAGTGTTGAAAATAATATCTATACATATATCTAAAAGACTTTTTAACCAAACACAAACTCAATAAAAGAGTTTTTGTTCAAACCAAAACGAATTAGTAAATTCACAAGATTATTCAAAACTAAGATACATCGGAATAAGGAAAATCCAAAAGTGTCATCAAAACTAAAAATAAAAATACACTACATGTAATTATCTGATATGAAGTCGCCGCCGTTGGCGACAACTCCATCTTATGGTCCTGGGGGTGCTGGTGGCTGCATCGGCAGCCGAGGACCAGACAATGTAGGAGGATATCTAATGAATCCATATTTTACGATAATTTTTTGTTAGAATTTAGTGGATTCGTCATATAAACTTACACTTATTCCATCAAATAGCATGCTTTTGAGGTTTCCTCCTAAATTGTGCTTGATTATGAAAACATGCTCTTTTGTGCATAATTTAGCCAATTTTATTCTATTTACCTTCCATTCGATACCTTGACGTTGTTTGTGAGTGATTTTAGATGTATAAGGTAGGAATGGTTTGGTGAGAATGGAAGAAGAGCATGCAAAGAGGAGGAAGCATGAAGAATCAAAGGAGAAGAGCAAAGCGATGTGTGCGTATGCCCTATTTTGGAAGCTTCCAATTGAGAACTTAAACTTTAATTATTTTCATATGGTCTTGAAATCTTTTGTTTTTGATTCTTCCTTTTAGGATGCGGAAGAAAGCTAAAGCACTGGTTACACCACCGGTTGTGCAACCAACAACTCGCCTTCCTAATATTTGGTTAGATCACCAAAGTGAGAAACCAAGTACCTTGGTTAACCGAAGAGCCGACCTCCAATATGAAGCAATTGAGAAAAGAACAATCCATTGGGAGAGGACACTAATGGTTCCAAGCAAGTACAAGGCGATTATCCATGAAAGGATTGCCTCACTTCATTGGGGATTTCTTGAGCAAGACCCCATTGAAGTTAATGAATCTATTGTGCGGGAATTCTATGCGAACTACCAAGATTGGGAAGAAGAGTTAGTATTCTTCCGAGGGAAGATGTTGGACACTTCCCACAAGGCTCTAGAATTCTGAAGATTCCCCACATACCGCCAACAAAGAATGAGTATTCAAAGATCAAAGCGGATGTGCTCAAGAGGAGGATGTCATTGGCTCCCATTCTTAAGAGGATTGGCCGTCCCAGGGCAAGTTGGAAATATAGCAAAGGGAGAAAATCTGTTCCCACAAGTATTGCTTATTCCGATTTGAATGCCGAGGCGCGTGTTTGGCATCAGATTGTGGCCGACTATATAGTCCCTAGTACCCATGCTACCCATGTCAGATTCAAAGCTGCTTTGCTTATTTGGGCTATTTTGGAAGGAAAGCAGATAGCCATTGTACCTTTGATGCGCACATCAATTTGGAAACTCATTGAAAAGAAAAAAATTAACATCCATTTTCCATCGATGGTGATGCGACTAGCTATAGCAACGGGGGGTAGAGAGGCAACCCACGGACATCATGTTCAAGATACCAAGAGGCAAAAACTTCATTCTACGGGGTGATTTGGATAGATCATCAAAGAAGACACTCGCAAAGAGGAAGGCACCCTCAGCACCACTATCAAGTCTACCAAATTTTTCAACTCCTCTACCGTTTATCCGGTCTCTTTTGAACCTTTTCCAAGACATCTTGCATGGTATCTACAACATGGAGTGGCTTGAGCACAAGCATTTTGAGTGGATAGCGGCAAAGCTACAAGGACGAGATCCCGACCCAGTTCCCAAAGCTTCATCAGAGTTAGTTGGGGAGGAGGATGATGAAAGTTATCAACCCTTGTCAGTGACCACCAGCTGAAGGTGGAGCCCCCAAGTTACCTTTCTCTGGGATTAGGAGCATGCACGGAGAACCATGCACTATTTAAGTGTGGGGGGAGGTTCGACAA